>NC_045961.1:28451598-28527374 GCF_010909765.2 Amblyraja radiata
AGCAAGAAAAGGGAATGACTAGAGTGTAAATGGTCTTTGAAGATAGTGGCTGCTTTCCCAAGGCAGCATGAAGTGTAGATGGAGTCAATGAGGGGGAGACTGGTTTTGTGTGATGGAACCTCGGCAGAGTTGTTACCAAATCCAGATACATGCTTTCTACCAGGGCTGCCAACTCTCACGCTTTGAGCGTGAGACTCACGCCCTCAAGCAAACTCTCACGCCCTCACGCTGATCAGAAATTTCTCACGCTCAGTGGTGAGAAATTTTGTGATCAACGAAAATGTCAAAACTCGGATAAACTGCATGGTCCGCGGGTGTTGGAGAGCCGGGGCTGCTGGAGGGATGGAAGCAGAACCTGCGACGGGAACAGATGCGGGGAGCCGGGACTGTCGAGTGTTTGTGGCGCTGACGAGTCGCTCGCTGCAGCTCTGTCCATGGAGCACTCCGGACAGTGCGAGTGTCCCGGGCCGTCGGAAGCGTTGCGCCGCTGCCACGAGAGTCTCTGTGCCGAAGGGACAGACTCTCAAAGGGAGGTGGAGAGAGAGAGGGGGGAATGAGACAGGGAGACAGGGGGGGGGGGAAGAGAGGGGGGTGAGGGGAGAGACAGAGGGGGCGTGAATGGTGAGAGAGAAGAGGGAGAGGGGGGGGAGAGAGAGTTTAGGGGGGGGTGAGGTGGGAGAGAGAGAGGGATGGGTGAGGGAAGAAAGAGGGAAGAGAGAGGGGGTGGAGAGGGAGGAGAGGGTAGGAGAGAGGGGGAAGAGAGAGAGATGGGGTGAAGAGAAAGAGGAGATAGAGAGAGGAGAAAGAGAGAGGGGAGAGAGAGCCAGGGGGAGAGTGAGGTGGGAGGTAGAAATGGGGGAGAGAGAGGGAGAGAGAGATGAGAGAGAGAGGGGGGAAGGGTGAGAGGAGAGAGAGAGAGGGGAGAGTATGTAGAGAGGGAGAGAGAGGGAGAGATAGGGAGGGAGAAAGAGAGAGAGAAGGGGGAGAGAGAAGAAAGAGAGGGGGAGAGAGAGTTAGGGGAAAGAGAGGGGAGAGAGAGTTAGGGGAAAGAGAGGGGAGAGAGAGGGAGGGGGGAGAGAGGGGAGAGGGGATGAGAGAGAGGGGAAGAGAGGAGAGGACGGGGAGCGGGGCTGGCGAGTGTTTGCCGGGCTGGCGAGTTGCTCACTGCAGCTCGGGCCATGGAGCAGCCTCAGTGCAAGAGTCCCGGGCCGTCGGAGGTGTCGAAGCGTTGCGCCGCTGCCGTGAGAGTCTCTGCCGAATTCGCCCAGGTGACCGGCATGGATCAGGCTGCGGCTCGGTGCATCCTGGAGGACAACCAGTGGCTGTTGGAAGTAAGTACTGGGTAGATACGGTGGAAGATAGTGGACTGCAAATGGGGGTGGTTGGTGAAAGCATCTTGCTTGCCTGCTAGATTCTCACTTACTGTGACTGCAGGAAAAATGTTCCCGATGTTGGGGGCGTTCGGAACCATGGGTCACAGTTTAAGAATAAAGGGACTGGGATGAGAATAAACTTTCTTCACGCAGAGAGTTGTGAATCTGTGGAATTCTCTGCCACCGAAGGCAGTGCAGGCCAATTGACACGTATGGATCCTTTGTGTGGATAAAGTTACCCCTTAAAAAGTCATCTCTTAAAAATACTTCATACAAAAAACATTGAAATCATACTTCTACAGTGCACTAAAACATGATTTTAATACATCAAATTTCAAAAAGTTCCTACCCTGGGAGGGGGGACACCCTTCTTCCACACCCTCTTCCACACTCGGTTGCTCCACTCCCTCACCGGGTACCCCCAAGGCCAGTGATCAGTGATTGCACAGCCTCCCCCCTTTCAAAAACACTCCAATCCAATTTAAAGCATATATATTGCATTCAAGTGTAAGTTAAAAGACTCGCTACAGTATGCACCATATTGCACAATTTCAAGCTGAAAAATGCAAATGTTCCATACCAATGGGAGGGGGAAAAAAGAAGAAAAAACAAAGAAGAAAACAAAAAAGAAGAAACAAGAAAAAAAAAACAACAAGAAAAACGAAAGAAGAAAAAAGACCCCCCACTCCTAAGCACATCCCTCACTACACCCCCCACCCTCATCCCCACTCCCCTCCTCTCCTCCCCCATCCCCTCCTCCCCCCCCACCCCTCCCTCCTCCCCCCCCTCCCCCCCCGGTCGCTATGCTCCCTCGGGCTTGGTCTCTCGCAATTTCTCACTCCCAACTCTCACCCAATGTTGGCAGCCATGTATCTACGGTACATCTGTAGAGGTTGGTAAGAAGCTTTGGAGACATGCTGAAATTCCTTAGTGTTCTGAGGAAGTAAAGGTGTTGGTGTGCTTTCTTGGCTGCAGCTTCAATGTACTTTCTCCAGGACAAGTTGTTGCTGATATTTATGCCTAGGAACTTGAAGCTCACGACCATCTCCACCTCGGCACCATTAATGTTGATTGGGGTATGTTGTTGCCAGCGATACTGCCCCACCTCACTCAATAGCCCATTATACCTGTAGCATGAAAGCCTTGCCATAATCGATGGGTTATCCTGGGACCAAATATCCAATAATGGAAGAGAGATGGACAAATTGTCCTCTTGGAATGCACAAAAATGTTTTAGCTTAGTTCCTACTAATGCCCAACCTCCCCCTTCCTGCTAGGGTTCTCTTAATTGGTGGAGCAATCAAGGAGGCTGGACATTTGTTATCAGTGCTATGATTGGGAGAAGTAGATTTGCAATAATGTAGTAGCAAGAATTCAACACCCAATTTTTGGCAGCAGCATACTTTCCAGAACACCGGATGATTTCCATTATTGTCCTCCCTTCTTACACTGGCAATCAAGTATATAAACAGAGTAGGCAACGTTTCGGGTCGAAACCCTTCTTCAGACCCGAAACGTTGCCTATTTCCTTCGCTCCATAGATGCTGCCTCAGCCGCTGAGTTTCTCCAGCATTTTTGTCTACCTTCGATTTTCCAGCAACTACAGTCTTAAACATATATAAACAGAGTGTTCTGAATGTGCTTATCTGAAACAGGACAATTAAATTCTATAAAGAAACGCAGCCTAACTATCAATATTTAGATTTTCATTCAGATACTCTGTTACTGCTGTGAACTTCCAGTATTTTATTTTATTTCCGTTTCCCATCATTTACTCTTTTTATTCCGAATTATTTTTCTGCCTCCTTAAATGGAAAATCAAATGCAGTTCCTAACAAAGGTGCCTCACAAATGCTTTTGGTATAAGGTGCCAATATTTTATTATATTGTATGTGTTTTCCGTTATTTCAGTGTCTATTTTCTGTCTTAAAAGTAGAAATAATGTTAATAGTACTTTAGTGGCTTATATTTGTCCTGTTTGATATTTATATTCCATAAGACCATAAGACATAGGAGCAGAATTAGGCCATTCACCCAAGCAAGTCTGCTCCACCTTTTGATCATGCCTGATCTATTTTTCCCCCTCAGCCTCTCCCTGTAACCTTTGAAGCCCTTACCGTTTCACAAAGGTCTGTGAATGGCATTATAAAAGGGCAGCTATTTCATGTTGTGCAATTTCACCCTGTTGCATAACTGTTGGGTTTAAATATATCTTGACAGGCTTGTGTGTTTTCCTTAAACTATTGAATTGCAATTTTTCCAGTTGATCTAAAGTATATTTTTGTTTACTGCTTTCTCCATGGAAATTAATTCAGATTTTAAAGTTTTACTGATCAATTCATTACTGCAAATCAATTGTCTCTCCCCACTACCATATCCTCATTGGAATTAATCACATGTAAACAGGATTTACTGTGCACTTCTGGTGAAAGCACAGGATTAGTTGCAAGGACGTTTTTGATTTTAGCTATACTATCACAAAGACATTGAAATTGCATGAAACATAACAAATGCATGCTAAAACCATTCTCCATTATGTCTGCTGGGACTTTTCACAGAACCATAAATGCTCGTTGAAAGGTTTGACATACCCTGCAGAAAACTGCCTCACTACTTCCCCCCTGCAATTTCTGCTGCCCTCCTGCTCTATGACCATGTTCCACCTATGAGCTGCCACACTTTGTGTTGGGGCTCCCCTCTCCCAGCTTTCTACTCCCCCAACTCCCACAATCAGTCCCGATCCACAACGTCACTTATCCATGTTCTCCTGAGATGCTGCCTGACCCACTGAGTTACTCAAGCACTTTGGGACCTTTTGTGTAAACTAGCATCCTTGTTCCTTGTTTCTATTTTTGATTCTGCTGTCTCCCAAATCCAGCCAAGACCATCTATAGCAAGGCTCATTTGAGGGTATGCCTTTGATCAATGACCATACCTAATAATATGACCCTCCCTCTTCCCTGTGCCTAACCAGGATGTACACCCATTCCTCCTTTTCCCCTCCACGGCTCCCCCCTAATTTTCTTCCACCTATATTCCTTCCTCTGGCTCACAATTCACAGCTCCTTTATCCTTATCTCACACTTTTATTTCTGGCTTTTGTCCAACCATCTACCAATCAAAAACCCACCTCACCTGTATTCACCTATCACTTGCTAGACTTTGTCCTGCACCCACTTCTCTTCCAGTTTTCTATCCTGGTCTGAAGAAGTGTTCCGAACCAAAATGTTGCCTATGTTCTCCAGAGATGCTGCCTGGCCCGTTGATTTACTCAAGCACATTGTATATTTTTTGTAAACCAGCATCTGCAAAATAGCTTGCAAAATAGTTGTAGTTCCTTGCATGCTTCATAATATTCATCTTTAAAGGTTTTCCCTGTATATTTTCAAGCATTAGATAGATACATGTATGCTAAAAACTACTTCTGAGAGTCTGGTATAAATGCTGCATACCAATAGGCAACAGGGCGAAGTAGTCCAGATTTAATTTATCTAAGCTCCTAGATATATCACTCACGATGGTACTTTAAACCTATAGTTCCTAACCTTTCCTAACAGATTCCTCTGCAGGATGTCTGCATTGACTGTAATAAATCACTGCTGATGATCTGACACCTGCCATGGCTCATATTTACCACTTGCCCATTTATATCAGTGGACCAGGCACTTGCTTCTTTGAAATCAAAGGACTTTTTCAAAACATAATTGGAAGTGGATTGGTTCTGTGTAGTTTGTATTGCTATGGGCATCTTCAGAGTGATAGTAGGTCATATTATTATCCAGCTAATTGCCCCAAAATGCATGTTACATGCTGTAGGACTGGGTATGAGAGCCTAGAGAAGGTGCATCTAATGCTGTATTTACATTGTTGCCTAGCAACGGTTTATGCTGACCGTATTGCTTATTCTTCCAATATTGTAATGACATTTCTGCCCTTCAACAGCAGTGAAGTGCATGAGTATTAATGTCATCATTATATAGAGAACGTCTTTACTGTATTCACATCGCCAGCAGAAATGTGACCAGTAAAGAAATGGTTGACTCCATTTCTTTGGAAAGAGGAATCAATGTAATTATGATTTTATCTAATAGGATAGGTAAATTGCCCCCCAAGTTCAACAATTAATTCCATCCCATTCCATTCAGAAACTGTTTCCCCCGATCACAATTGGAAATATTAGGGTAAATTATTGTAAAGTGTAATAGCAAGAAATCTGGTTCATTTATTTCCTTCCGCTAATGCTCCTGAAAGCAGGTCAACAAGTTTTAATAAGCTAAAAATGCTTTATAAAACATGCGTTTGTAATAATTGAAAATTATTTGGTGTTCCCTGTGTGATTTCACATGGAAATTAGTGTTGTTGGTTTCAGTAAAGGGGGTTTGCAAATGTTCACAATTCTTGTTATGTAGAACTACAGATACTATCTTTGCAGCCATTTCTTAAAGGAGCATGCTATGATGCAAGCAACACTCCTCCACTGCAACTGGATGTTGCAATGGAATCAATGCTGTTTTTTGAAATGATATGCGCTGAGGCTCTAAAAAATTAAACGTCATTGTTGTGTTTCATGACTGCATGGTATATATGTTTATTAAAGGTGCGTACCGGCACATTGAAATTGCACTTAAAGAAAAGCACTGACTAAATGGATGCTGTGAAGTTGGGGTGGGGGCGAATATGAGTGTGCTGTTAGAAGGTCAGAAGAAGAACCAAGACAGGCTGGTGAAGTGCATTACCTACATGAAGAATGTTCTTGTTGTTCAGATACATCATTCCAGAGGGGCCTCTGTAAGGACCCAGGGACTCAAAGCATTTGCATTTTGATGAAATCTGCAATGCTGATACCCATGTCTCTCTGTTTCATCCTGTGGACTGGAGAAAAAGTAGGCAGAGTCTTCTTTCCTTGAGTACAGAGTTTGGGTGCCCTCCTGAGGTTAAGAAGCTGAAATTGGTCATTATACTGGCGTCTGAGACGAAAGCATGTACATTTGTGGGTCTAAGAGGTCAGAGATCCCATTGAGAAAAAAAAAGTTTCAGTGGTGGCCCCTTTAATAGAATGGCTTTAGTGAAAATGATTAATATAAGTAAGTAAGTAAGTTTATTGGCCAAGTATTCACATACAAGGAATTTGCCTTGGTGCTCCGCCCACAAGTAACAACATGACATACAGTGACAGTTACGAGACATATAATCTGGTCGTGGGCCTCCTCCACTGTCAGAGTGCGGTATAATGCAAATTGCAGGAACAGCACCTCATATTTTGCTTGAGCAGCTTACAACCCAGCGGCATGAATATTGATTTCTCTAAATTCTTGCTTTCCCTCTCTCTCCATCCCTCCCCACTCTAGTTCTCTGATTGGTTTTACAGTCCTCCTGATTAATTTTACTGATTGTATGCCTCGTTGTCACCTTCCCCTCAGCTAACAATGAACCATTCTACATTTCCTTCATCATTGTCTGCTTTGATCTGTCGTTCTCATATCTTATCCTTCCATATCTCTAGTCTCCCTCTCCCCTGCTGCCTTTCCCGCTGAGTTACTCCAGCATTTTATCTATCTTCAATATAACCTGGTTCTGTGAGGAATGCAGTTCATCAGACCAATGAATTTGAAAGCTTTACTGCAAATAAATTCTGTGTATTTCACTACAGTTAACACAGTTTGGAGGGTGGGTATGGATTATAGATGAAAAAGAGTGCAAGGAAGAACAAAAATCAAAATTAGGAGACGGATTAATCAACGTGTGAAAACACTCTTAATGCATGTGATATTACATTACTTTGTCTAAGCCTGATTTTTCAACAGCCCCACACTTTACTTGGAGTTGGGTGAATGAATATTCAGACCTTTGTCTCAAGATGGCATTGCTCGGTAATACTTAAGAGTATTTACAGGTTTCTGTTTTCCATGAAGAATTATGGGCTGAGTATCCGAGGGGCTAACTAACCTTGCAATACTATTTCTACAAGTTTAAGCTTTATACTAAGAGCGCTGGTTTTGTAGCTGGGGAATCTGAATTCAAAATAGTTTGGTGAAACATTGTCTCTGTAATAGTAAAGGGCCTGTCCCACTTGGGCAACCTAATCCGCGAGTTCTGGCGAGTTTGCCCTCGACTCATACTCGCAGCATGGTCGTATGAGGTCTTCGTAACTCTCCTTCATGCTCGAGAGTGGTCTCCGTGTACTCGAGGCCTCAGCTAGGTCGCGGCGTTTTTTCAATATGTTAAAAAATGCCCGCGAGTAGAAAAAGGTCGCCATGGAAAAAAATCTATACTTTTTTTACCCGTAGGTTTAGTCGTAGTAGGTCGTAGTAGGTCGGCATGTTATTCGTAGGTATTCGAGGGTAGCCAAAGGTAATCGAAGATAGTCGTAGATAGTCTTCATCGAGGTCGAAGGGAGGTCGTCTTCACTCTCCACTATTCGGTGTGCAATTTTCCCGAAGTTAGTCGTAGCTAGTCGATGCTAGTCTTCAACATAGTCGAAGAAGGTCTTCTACATAATCGAATGAGGTCTTCAACATGTCATTTTTTCAAACTCGCCAATTAGGTTGCCCAAGTGGGACAGCCCCTTAACAATAAAACTACAGGACTGTGTACAAACTCACCTGAGTCACAAATATCCCTGAGGGGAGGAACTCGGCCATATGTGTGACTCCAGTTCCCCCCACCTCACCCCACTCAAAAAAAGAGGTTTGAGTCTTAATTACCTCAATTCATGGACAATGAGGAGATAAGACAATAAAAGCCCAAATTATCAACGATGTTCACATTAAATGATTGAATTTAAAAATTTTTAAAAATTTGCAATGTGTGCTTAGAATAAATGTCCAGGCCCCTGATGTCTACAGAATTTCTTTTAATCCATCTCCCCTGCCTGTGTCCAGCCAGTCGCTAACATGGTAGCAGATAGAACAGGGAACTTTAGTTCTTGAGCATGTATGAAATAGAAAATAACATTATGCTGTCTTCTTAAATGTGTAATTAGATTTTGTGTGGGAAGATCAAATACAAACCAAATTATTACTTTAAATATAATTTAGCTAACTCTGATAGATCAGTGAAATGTAATAAAAATAATCATGTTATGACAGAGGATGTACACAGGAAATTAACCATTTATTTAACAGATAGACTTGATATATGCATTCAGCACTTCATGCTTTCTATTAGATTGCCATGATGGAGGAAAATAATGCCTAACTGTGTGTAATTATATTGTGCAACATAATATGCAAGAGGATTCTCAAAGCCAAAAATTCTCTCCAGGCAACAGTGCATTAGAAAATATTCTCAGTATAGTATTATATTTATACAACTGTTACTTTAAGCCTAATTTCAAATTAAATAACAAAGTTCCTCTGCTAAAATAACCAATTAGAACATAGGAAGGCATCAGTTGTTCATTTATTGTTGGAATTAACAGTTCTTATTAACATTTTGAGAAGTAATGGCATTCTACAAAAGATGAATGCAACAGCTGGAAGCCCCATTGGTTGTCGCTATATTTCTATCACTCTGTGCATGTAGAAACATAAATCTAATTAAATGCATGGAAAAATTATACAATGTCTTCAAATAAATATGTTATCGGCAAAATTGGGCAGCATGATAGCATAGTGGTAGAATTGCTGCCTTACAACACCAGAGATCCCGACTACGAGTGCTGTCTGTTGAGAGTGTGTACGTTCTCCCCCTGAACACGTGAGTTTTCTCCGAGCGATCCGGTTTCCTCCCACACTACAAAAATGTACAGGTTTGTTTGTTAATTGGCTAATTGGCCCTAGTGTATAGGACAGTGCTGGTGTACGGGGATCACTGGTCAGCGCGGACTCGGTGTGCCGAAGGGCCTGCTTCCGCACTGTATCTCTAATCTAAACTAAACTAAATACCTCCAACTAAATTGACAAGGGCATTGATTTTTCTTTTTTTATATACTGAACTTCTTTCTACTTTGTTGTTTATTATGGTGTTTACAGAGTATTATGTTTACATATCTGTGGTGCTGTTGCAAGTAAGAATTTCATTGTTCCAATTCAGGACATATGACAATTAAATTCTCTTGACTCTTGTCTCTTGATTGGAGATAAAAACGAAAGCAAAATTTAAATATTGCTATTGCCAGTATGTTGTCAGTGGTCTTTTAGTTGCTTTCTGGTTATTACAAATGCTTGCTAAACAAGTGATAGTGATCCTGACTACCTAAAGGAAATGGAATAGTTGACGCGAAGTGTATACTCAGAGACGAGTTAAACATGCACATGGAGAATTATTGATGACAGTCTTACTATACAACAAAAAAATCCATGGATTGATTGAAATCAACATAAACGCCAAAAGTAAACAGAAGGAAAGGGATCTGGGCTGGGCCAAAACCTTGATTTTTGTTGTTTTTGGAATGGGTGCATTTTTGTACTGATCGTATTTCATAAATACTGAGTGGGAAATGTATACCATTCAGAAAACAGTACTTTTTCAATATGCCAAAAGAATTTTCCATTGCTGGAGAATGCAAATCAGACACAATGGGTTCATATAAATCAATATATTCCTCTCATTAAGTAAAATGTAACATTGCTTGATGACCATCTTCATTATTTAACCTTGCATTCATTTTAATAAGCAGAGATAGGTTTGGCACTCATTTACATCTAATCTTTACATGCCAATGGAACTGACGAAGCTGAGATCGATGGATTTCTGGTCACAAGCACGATATGTGGATGCAGCAGGAAAGTGACTTGTATTATCAGCAATGCTATTATCGAATAACAAAGCTGCATGACGGGACCTCGTGGAATGCAAACACTTTTATCTCCACCAGTTTTATTTTCCTAAAGGAGGGGAGAAGCTCAAAGTAATATCATGTCTAAAGTGACTTTCTAGACAATGATGGCCGAGGATGATCAAAAAGATGAAACGTGAAACAGAGAAGGTTTACAAGGATGTTGCCAGGACTCGAGGGCCTGAGCTGTAAGAAGGGGATGGACTTTATTCCTTGCAGCACAGGAGGCTGAGATGAGATCTTATAGAGGTGTATTAGATAGGGGTGAATAGATAGCGTAAAAGTACAGTCATTTTTCTTGGGTAGGTGAATCAAGAACAAGAGGATATAGGTTTAATGTGGGAGGGGAAAGGACATTTTTGAGAGGCATCTTTTTCACACAGTGGGTGGTGAGTATATGGAATCAGCTGCCAGAGGTAGTAATTCTAGTAATAGAAGAATTATTAAGGCAATAGCAAGTTAGCTTTAAGGATGTAATAACAGTTCTTATGCAAAACATTTAGAAATGTACATGTTAGTGTTGAAGAACAACCTGATGAAAGTACATGCATTTTCTGAAACCGTCCTCTGTGTATTGCGAGGATTTCATTGAAAATACTAAGTTTTATTTTAATTTGGCTATATTGGAGCTACATCTGAATAAATGGCTTTTAGAGGTTTGTTAATAAGAGCCGCATGTAGTGTGACACATACAAATAGCATAGACAAAATAGTCCTCTATGAATCAGAGCTATGCATGAAATATAATTTATGTTCTATTCATGAGCATGACAAAACAGAATAATTGGAACATAAATTGCACTTTACTGCTGATTTTATTTTGTACATTATCTACAGACTGGACTGTGTAGGGTAGTTTTCATAGCCTGCTTTGTAAATCTTTTAAAAAATAATTAATTCGCTTTTATAATGGGTGCAAATGGTAATTATATTCCGCAATGGTACAACATCAGAAAAGTTCCATTGGTGAACTCAGAAATGGATAATAAAGATTGAAATTTCATCCTTGGCTCTAGCCAGAGTGGGAGGAGAGTTAGAAGTGAGTCAGAGGGGGAAAACAGTTGATAAGGAGAGGCAAAGCACAGGCAGACTTTACTCAGAGCTTCCGTGGATTTTGAAGCAACAGCAACAAAGAGAAGCAGGAGAAACTGCTGTGCTGATCACCAAGGATGGATGCTTCGGAGCATGTAGAATTTATTTACTTTCTGTACAAAAAGACTTTCCAATCCAGAGCTTTAGTTTATAGCTTTAAATTCAGATATGGTGTCAATTTACCCATTACACCGCCACTAAGCCTCTCTGGCCTCTATTTTTTAATGACTCTCTGGATGAAGAAAATGTCTTCTCATTCCTGTATTTTGAGATTGTGACCCCTGATTCCAGACAACCAGCCATCGGAAATACAACGAAGGAACTGCAGATGCTGGTTTAAACTGAAAATAGACACCAAAAGCTGGAGTAACTCAGCGGGTCAGACAGCATCTCCGGAGAAAAGCAATAGGTCACATCTTGGTTCGAGACCCTTCTTCACATTGAGAGCCAGGGGAAAGGGAAACAAGAGATATAGGCGATGATATAAAGAGATATAGAAAGAATGAAATGAATGAAAGATATGCAAAAAAGTAAGAATGATAAAGGAAACAGGCCATTGTTAGCTGTGGGCTAGGGGAAAATGAGTTACAATGGGACTCACAAGACGACTTGGGTGGGGGAGGGACGGAGAGAGAGGAGATGCAAGGGTTACCTGAAGTTAGAGAAATCAATATTCATACCTCTGGGATGTGAGCTTCCCAAGTGAAATATGAGGTGCTGTTCCTACAATTTGTGTTTGGCCTCACTACTTATATTTCTAACATTTTTATTTTCTTAGAGGGGAGAGGCTCAAAGTCTTCTTCTTATCGAGTCCACACACAAGATTAGAAGTTGTTCAGCCAGAGCTGAACACACTACTCGGCATCTGCATACAATGGTGTCTGTCTTGCGCTTCTTGTGCGTGGCGGTGGAAAGATTGGTGAAAACAGGGGGCGCGACGTGAACGCTCTCCTTGACCCCAAGTAATGTCATGTCTAATGTGACTTTCTAGACAACGAGACCAAGGATGATCAAAAGATGAAACATGAAACAGAAGATCTGTGAAGAGAAAAACAATATTGTTTCAGATTTATTAACGTTCGGTAGAACTAGATGAAGATTAATAGGTTTTAGGATACAATGAGAAGATGGGGAAGTGAGGAAGTCAACAAAGAGTTTTGATCAGAAAGAATTCAAGATAAATTAATTGAC
This sequence comes from Amblyraja radiata, assembly GCF_010909765.2. Taxonomy (NCBI): domain Eukaryota; kingdom Metazoa; phylum Chordata; class Chondrichthyes; order Rajiformes; family Rajidae; genus Amblyraja; species Amblyraja radiata. The sequence goes on from NC_045961.1 coordinate 28,464,034, forward strand.
AAATGTAATGATGGGGCAATGTAAAACCTGGTGGGGAAAATAAAGAAAAAATATTATATTTTCTTTATTTTAAAAAGAAAAGATGAAATGTTTTCAAAGTGTAAAGTATACTTCCTTGGAGTGGCCATGGTAAAATTAAAAGTGAATGTATTTACGATCGTCAATAACTTTATTCAGTATTTATTGAACAATAAATATTATAGATGATGGTGCGGAAAGATATTTAGGGATATTTGGTCTGAGGCAGCGCAAATTGGAGGTGCAAAATCATTATCTGAAATTGTTGAACTCAGTGTTGCACTCCATCCATCCTCCACCCAAGTTGCACCAGCTTCTCGTTCGCACCTAGCAAACAGCTAACAATTACCTGTTTCCTTTATCATTGTTACATTTTTGCATATCTTTCATTCATTTGTTCTATATCTCTCTACATCACCGACCATGTCTCTCATTTCCCTTTCCCCTAACTATCAGTCTGAAGAAGGGTCTTGACCCGAAACATCACCCATTCCTTCTCTCTAGAGATGCTGCCCGTCCTGCTGAGTTACTCCAGCATTTTGAGTCTATGCACAGTTGGAAGATGAGTTTTATGTTGATCTTATATTGATCTTCATTGGAACAAAGAAGGAGGCTGTGGATAGAGAGATCAGAGTAAGAATGTGATGAAGAATTACAGAGGCCGGTGGTTAGAAGCTCAGGGTTGCACTTGGAACATAACAGAGAATTTATATCAACATAACCACTTACCAGTACAGGTACACAACCTTTTATCCGAAATTCCGGAAACCGAAAAGCTCCGAAAATCGGACATTTTCGGTCCTGGAAAAAAAGGGAGGGTATATTGCCCGGGAGAGTAGGAATCCCTAGACCTAGTACAATGAGCGTCCACCGAGGATCGCCCGGAGAGGTTCCGCGGTCACCTCTCCGGGTGACGCTCGGTGGACGCTCACTGAACTAGGTCTAGGGATTCACAAAAATGCTGGAGAAACTCCGCGGGTGCAGCAGCATCTATGGAGCGAAGGAAATAGGTAACGCTTTGGGCCGAAACCCTTCCTCAGACTGCCCTATCAGTCCCCCCTATCAGTCTGAGGAAGGGTTTCGGCAAAGGGAGGGGAGAGAAGGGAAAAGAGAGAGGATGGATCTGCCGGACATGCTGTGTGTGTGTTTGTTTGGCGGAGTCTGAGGAGAAGGAGAGAAGAAGGGAAGGGAAGGGAGGGAGGGAGAGGTCCAGCGGCGGGAACGGATGCCTGGGTCCGGGCGTGAGCTGAGTCCGAGGTTTGTAAACGTTGCTGCAACCCCCGGCCCGGCCCTCCGTGTATTGTTCACCGCATCTTCCTGGAGAGAGGGGGGAGGGCGGGAGCCGGGGCTGTGTGCGTGAAGCACGGCGACTAGAGGGACGGGAGAGCTGCCCTGGGAGCATGAGGGCACCTCCCACTTCTCCATTCCCCCTCACACCCCCCTCCCCATCTACCCGTTTCTTCCCCCTCTACCTCTCTACTCTCTCTTGGCCCGCAGTGATCTGCCGGACATGCTGTGTGTGTGTGTGTGTTTGTTTGGCGGAGTCTGAGGGGGAGAAACGCCGGCACTAAGAGCGAGCGAACGCGCGGACAGAACGGACAAAAGCAACGATCATAGGTCGGAATAGGTGACCAAAGATCTTTGTAGGTGACATTTCGGGTCGAGACCCCTCTTCTGACTATTTATTTAGCGAATGCAAAGTCCTTTAGCCAAGCAGTTGCCTCTTGATCTGCTGTATGAAGGGTGACAAGTCCTCCATTGAGTCTTTGTTGAGGGCATGCTTCAATGATGTGTTGCATTGTTTGCTGCTCTCCACAAGCACACCGTGGGGTTGGGCTGCTGCCCCATTTGTGAAGGCTGGCCAAGCAGGGGCCATGTCCAGTCCTGAATCTATTCAGCGTCGTCCACTGCTTCCTTGGGAGATTGGTGCCAGGGACCGGTAGGGTGGGGTCTGACACCAGATGTTTATTTGGGACGTCCTTGGACTCCCATTCCTTTTTCCAAGCTGATTGGATGGTGAAATCAGCTGGTGGTGGATTCTTCCAAATTGGTTGTCTAGATGGAAGTCGAGCAGTGGGTGGGTTGAAGATGTCCATGTGAATTGGCAGGTGAGGGGAGTTTTTGGTCTTTTGGAGCATCCTTTGAGTGAGGACTACTCGCCGGATGTGTGGAGGGGCTATGTTGGATAGGACAGGGAGCCAGGGGAGTGGTGTTGAGCGGATTGTTCCTGTGATGATCCTCATTGTTGAGTTCAATTGGGTGTCCACATGGTGTGTGTGGGATGACCTGGACCAAACAGAGGCACAATATTCGGCTGAAGAAAATGCAAGGGCTAGTGCTGAAATGCGCAGTGTGGGGGCTGCTGCCCCCCACTTTGAGCCAGCAAGCTTACTGAGGAGATTGTTTCTGGACTTCACCTTATCTGCTGTTCTTTTGTGATGTTCCTTGAAGGATAGGGTCCTGTCAAGGGTCACTCCGAGGTAGGTTGGAGTGGGGGCATACTTCAGTTTGGTCCTGCTCAGATAGATGTTTGGTTCTCTTGTGGCTTCTGCATTATGGAGGTGGAACACACTGGAGACCGTTTTTGCTGGGCTTGGTTTTAGGCGCCAGGTTTTGCAGTACTCATCCAGTTTAGCAAGGTCTTCATTGAGCACCTTTTCCAATGTACCAAAATCTGGTGCTTGGAAGGCCAAACAGATGTCATCTGCATAGATGAATTTGCGGGATTTGGTGGTGGGTAGGTCATTTGTGTAAAGGTTGAACAAGGTTGGGGCTAAAACTGACCCTTGCGGGAGCCCATTCTTCTGCGTTCTCCTGACTGACTCAGGGGAAAGAGGAGCAAGAGCTATGGACGGTACTAAGGACAAGTGAATGGAAGATATGCCGATATCTCCCGTTTCCATTTCCCTTGACTATCAGTCTGAAGAAGGGTCTCGACCCGAAATGTCTACCAACGCCGCTCTATGAACGTTGCTTTCGTCCGTTTGTCCACGCTTTGGCTCGCTCTTGGTGCCAGCGCTTCTCCCCTCATGGCAGCTATTGAAAAAGTCGACCCGAAATATCACCTATTTCCTCCTATTATCACGTATTCCTCATCAGAGATGCAGCCTGATCCGCTGATTTACTCCAGCCTTTTGTGTCTGTCTTCGGTTTAATCAGCATCTGCAGTATGTGCCGTTTAAAAAGTACAAGGCATGTGCCGTTTAAAAAGGAAGTGATAAAAAACATTTAAAACATTTAACAACACCTAAACTGTTCCCCCGCAACGCTGCGAGAGGCATAACTGAAGTTGGGTCGGGGTTACTGAAATGACGGAGGTTACGCTCCGGTGCGGACTACGTGTCAGTTCATTGTATTTCGCAGGAGTGGACCATCTTGCGCGCTATAAGATCTTTGCTCCAATTGATTTGATTACTCTAGCACGGGGCCCCCTTAGGCGCGGGGCCCAATTGGGAGCAATCGGTTCAATCGGCTAAAGGCCGGCCCTGACCGGGTAACTGCCGGGATCGAGGCGCAAACTCGCGACCTTGCAGCCACGAGCCGAGCACTCCACCACTGAGCCACATGTTAAAATCTACGCTAAAAACCTTCCGTTCGGAAAACCGAAAAATCCCGAAATCCGAGAAGTGTCTGGTCCCAAGGCTTTCGGATAAAAGGTTGTGCACCTGTAGTTGGTAAGATTTTAGAATCCAAAGGATGAGGTTTCTGAGTACTTAGAAGCACATGATAAAATAGGCCGAAGTCAGCATGATTTTGTTAAAAGGAAATCTTGCCTGATAAACCTGTTGGAATTATTTGAGAAAGTAAATAGACAAAGGACTGGTATTACTATACCTGGAGTTGAATTGTTGACTTTTTGTTTTCTAATGACGTAACATAGCAAAGGATGTAAAATAATGGAAAGATTTAAGTGTAGCTACAAGGAACTGCAGATGGTGGTTTACAAAAGAAGACACAGAGTGTTGGAGTAACTCAGCGGGCCAGGCAGCATTTCTGGGGAACATGGATAGGTGATTTAAAATTAAAAATATCTATGTTTATAATTGCTACCACATTTATATTTAAAACATTATTTAAAGTGCAGTGAATATCCGAGAGATGATCTTGAAGCAGGAATTTATTTTAGCCGATCATGTAACTCTCATTATATTTAAGCACTTAATACCACAGTGAGTATTTGAGGCAAACAGTATAAATGCATGGAAGAGGAAAATAGATATACTTACAAGGAATAAGATAATTGAATGTGGTGCAATGAGTTTGATGCAATTGTGTAGGAGGATGTTTGAGGAGAGTGTAAATGCTGATCTAGTCTAGATGGAATGAATGGTCTGTTCTATTGCTTTATGTTTTATGTAATTTTGTGCATCATGAAATGGTGTCATCAATTGCCCAGTTGGCTGTGCAGTCTAAACAGAGGATCGGAAGAAGGAGGCTGTGGACAGTTGGCATTTTAATTGTTATGCAATTTTTATACACTGCCTAGTAACAGCTTCTGTGGAATAACTGACCCTGAAAATAAGTGTAATATCAATCACCAGTCTTTTGACAGAAAGAAATAGAGCAGAAATTCATTTTATCAAAGCCTGTCCACGGTGATGAGTAGAAATAACAGTTCCATTGCGTACTACGGAAATGAGGTGTGTTTTGACTGAGACAGATAGCAATAGCTGATCTATGCAGTGTCAGACACAATATTCGGAATTAGTATTGACACTAGCATTGATTACAGTTCATCGACTGTGCATTTTCAATGGTCAAATAGGTCAAATGTGAATGTTTCAAACAATCCAGAAAGACAAATGAGTTGGCTTCACTTTAGCTTTTTCTAGCTGACACATTGATCTTCATAAACCTATAAACTTTATAGTTATTGGATAACCCACCAGAACTAGTTTTATTCATTCTTTACTATTTAAAACAATTAGAGGAATTGAACTGATTTTCAAACTTTCAAGATGAAAATTATTTTCCTTCTCTTCCTTATTTTCCTAATACTGATCTCTTACTATTTTGTTTGTCTACTTACGAGGCAAATAGACGCGCTTATTTTTGTGCATGCAAGGTATAATGGTGTAATCGTCCATGCACGAGTTCAGCGATGCAGTGATTTTTATGTCAATCTCCTTATGGCTAATTATGCAACTGAATGGAATTTTGTAAATCTGAGCCAGTCCAATGGAAAGGTTATGGAAATTGTGGATTTTTCAATGAAATTTCAACTCTACTCACGTCCTGCAGGAAAAGGGAGTTGCCTTATCCGTCAATCTGGATTTGATAAAGCACAGAAAGAAACAAAGCAAGAAGGGATAATTTAATAGAAGCAGTGCACAGCAGCAATATTGCCGCAACCTGCCACCCCTCCTCATTTAGCTCCTTAGTTCAACCTCCTATTTCCTCCTTCCCTAGTATTTATGCATCTGGTGTTAGCACATTAATAGACCTGTCCAATTAGATGCTTTATCAACTGCTGTATGTTTAAATATTGATGTGCCCTTGCATTTGAAAATGATTGTTGAATTTTTTTGGTAGTGCAGTCCACATATTGCAACTAGCTGTGCACCCACTCTAAGCCCATGGCTCCATTATAAAGTGAAATACCAAGACACAACACAATACTCCAGCTCAGATTCAATTAGATTTTATAGAAGTATGAATATTGATTTCTCTAACTTCAAGTAACCGTTGCATCCCTCTCTCCATCCCTCCCCCACCCAAGATTCAACATCATCTTGTTGAGTCGCATTGACTATAACTGGTTCTCACCCAGCCCACAGCTAACAATGGCCTGTTTCCTTTATCATGGTTACTTTTTTGCATATCTTTCATTAATTTGTTCTATATCTCTCTATATTGCTGTTTGGTTTTTTTTTCTTCTTTTGTCTGTTTTAGTTAAATTTAGTTTATTAGGTTGTGCATGTGTGTGGGGGGGGGGGGGGGGTGTGGGAGAAACATGGTTTCAGTCCCTTCCTTCGGGGGGGGATGCAACTTTTTCCTGTCATGTCCCCCGTCTCCGTCTGCGCTGAGGCCTAATGGTGGTGCTGGCGGCCTCGGGGCTGTGGCGGCGTTCCGGTGGCGGCGGCGGACCCGACTTCGGGGCTGTGGCGGCTTTCCGGCGGCGGCAGCGCAACTTCGGAGGCTCGGCCGCGGGCCCAGTGGACGACATCATCGGAAGCTCGCAGGTCTCAGGTTGGTGACCTGTTCTTCCAGAGCTCCCGCAACAACAGCTTCGTCCGCTGGACTGGAGGGCGGCAGCTTCGGCAGCTTCGACCACCCCGGGCCACGGAGTTGGAACTGGCCCATTCGCGGAGCTCGGATTCAGCAGCGGAACTTACCTACCATCACCCGGCGGGGTCACAACATCGGAGGCTTGGATCGCCTCAATGCAGAGGGAGAACAAGGAGGGATGAGACAGACTTTAAGACTTTTGCCTTCCATCACAGTGAGGAGTTGCCTGGTGAACTCACTGTGGTGGATGTTAAATTTGTGTTTATTGTGTGTTTTGTTATTTTTATTATGTGTATGACTGCAAGGCACGAAATTTCGTTCAGACCGAAAGGTCGGAATGACAATAAAGGCTACTTTGACTTTGTCTGCATCTCTTGTTTCCCTTTCCCCTGATTCTTAGTCTGAAAAAGGGACTCAACCCGAAAAGTCTATTCCTTTTCTCCAGAGATGCTGTCTGACCCGCTGAATTACTTAAGCTTTTTGAGTCTATCTATAATATAACAATTATAGATTTACAAAACCAGAAGGAGGTCCTTGCTCTTTTAACTTTTCTTGATGGAGGCATCAGTCTCCAAAAGGGAATCTCGTTGGATCTGGCACAATTCCATCTCCAGGCATACAGTATTTTCACCTCCCCTCCTTCTTCAGAATTTTGAAAGCATCCTTCCCTTTGTAACTCCCTGGTCCAATCTTTCATCCCTGCCTATCACTTCCCATCTCCTGGCACTATCCATGCAATCACAGGATTTGCAACACCTGCCCTTTCGCTCCTTCTCTTTCCACCATCCAGATGAAACAATAATTCACTTGCACTTCATCACCTAATCCAATGTACTGCATTCAGTGCTCACATTGTGGCCTCTTCTACATTGGAGAAATCAAATATAGATGGAACTATTGTTTAGTGGAGCACCTATTTTCAGGCCACACAAGCAACACCAAACTTCCTGTTGGCTGCCATTTTAATTCCCCACCCCATTCCCATCATGACCTACCTATCTCCTGTACTGTTATAATGATACCCAATTTGTGCTTGATAGCAGGACATCATCTTCTCTCTGGGCACGTCACAGTCTTCTGGACTCAGTATTTAGTTCTCCACTCGAGGAAACTTACTGTTTATTTCTATTTGTATCAGAATTGATCATTTCTGCTAGACATTCATTCATTCATCTATGATTTTGGTTCCATTTTTCACTCTCTATGAGCCTAGACAGTTGGTTATTAGCAACAGAGCCGAAACAAAGAAAGAATAATGATGTGCTTCTAACTGTAACGTTAGTTCATTTGGAAAGATATTCCCTTTGTTTTACCCATGTCTCCACCCCCACACCCCCCTCCAATCACTTATCTGCTGCTAAAAACGAACTTGGTTTCATTCTTTTCCAGTTCTGATGCTGGGTCTCAGACTTGATATATTCACTCATCCTTCCTTTTCCACAGATGTTGTCTGACATGTTGAGCCTTTACAGCATTTTTGGTTTATATTCTTTTCTATATGATCTATTGAGAGAGATAATGTGAACTGAATATATTCAGCTAAATATTTCCTGAACATGACAAAGTTTGGCATGTGACAGCATTGTATCACTGCCTATTATGGTAAGATCTCTGAATGCTTGAATACAGAGGACTGTTATTGTCCCAAATATATTTATCTTCTGTATTCAACACTATATTTACAAAACTTTATTGAATACATTAACATTGGCACTTGGTCAAAGACGTGTAATATAAACCTGCAACAATGGAGTTTTAGTTCAGTTTTTATAGCTTATATATATGTGTATATATATATACAAATGCACCTTGGGGAAAAACTACCTCTTGGTAAAACAGCAATCCAACTTCATCCAGCTGTTACGTTTTCAATAGCAGTGCTTTGTGGTTATTTGTTACTCGTGGTTGGTGTATACCAAAGGCAGGTATCCAAGTTAAACATGAGATGTTGCAACATTTTCTTCTGGTCATCCAGCATTGTCAATGGTCCAGTCATGTATTAAATATCTATTTCCTTGCACTCTGTTTGTAAACGCATTTGATCCCTTTTGGCATGGTAAACAGATTTGTTGGACAACTTGAATTATGAGATCAGTGTAAAACACTGGCCTGTGCAAACTTGTCAACCAACAGCTTTTTAAGCTGACTTGGCATTTCACCCCATGTGCTAGCTTATCACCACAAACAGAACATCTGCTTGTTTGTTTTGGATCAGAGTTTGCCAATCATTCCAACCAGCGGGAAGGCACATTGCATTCTGTCAGGGTTGTGAAACCAGCTAGTGGTTTTAAAATGGTGAAAGTCTCTGGAAAGAATGCAAGATGGAAACGACATACAATCCACCTGATCTCCCGTAGGCTCAGCACTTCAACTCCCTCTCCCATTCCGAATCTGACCTTTATGTCCTGGGCCTCCTTCATGGCCAGAGTGTGCCCAGCGCAAATTGGAGGAGTAGCACTCATATTTCGCTTGGATAGTTTACACCCCAGCGGTATGAACATTGGCTTCTCCAATTTCAGGTAGTCCTTGCTTTTTCCCTCCTTTCCCTCCCCTTCCCAGATGTCCCACAGCCCACTGTCTCCGCCTCTTCCTTTCTTTTTCCCGCGTATCCACCCCCCCCCCCCCCGACATCAGTCTGAAGAAGGGTCTCGACCCGAAACGTTGCCTCTTCCTTCGCTCCATAGATGCTGCCTGCTGAGTTTCTCCAGCATTTTTGTCTACCTTCGATTTTTCCAGCATCTGCAGTTCTTTCTTAAACATCCAATCCATTAAGTTTTTTTTTAATCATCTTCACAAACAGTATTTTCTCAATTTGTATTTTAATGGGCTAAAATTAAACTGATTGGAAATGTAAAATTGGGTAACATTGGATAAGACAAGTTATGGGTTAACCTCTGTCATAGTTGACCGGGTTCTACACCGCTTCTCCTCTCCTGTGCTATTGTCACCACAAACCTCCTTCCCCCACCCTTCCCAATAGGAACAAGGATAGGCCTCACCTTCTCCTTGCATTCAGTCAAACCAGCCTGGACATTTAACAAATTATCCTCAATAATTTCCACCACCTTTAACACAATTTCACCAGACACGTTGTGTAGGAAGGAACTGCAGATGCTGGTTTAAACTGATGATAGACACAAAAAGCTGGAGTAACTCAGCGGGCCACCTTTTACGTGACCTTCAGTCTGAAGAAGGGCCTCGACCCGAAACGTCACCCATTCTTTCTTTCCAGAGGTGCTACCTGTCCCGCTGAGGTAACTGCTTTTTGTGTCTATCTTCACCAGACACATTGTCTCATCTTCTCTTCAAAGGAAAAAATCCTTACCTTTCTAGTTGCTCTTCCATCTCCACAACTCACTCCCCTGCTCATGGCACTTTTTCCATGCGGCAGCTGTTCTTTAACCTAGCATTCAAGTACTCTTTCCAGATGAAGCAATAAATTACAGGTAGTTCTGCTATAATGCAATTGTTGCATTCCAAATAAACGTCACATTATAGAAAATTGCATTATAAAAACAATTATGTCAATGGGAGAAAGGAAATCAGGGGCTTTCAGACAATGAAAAAGTTATTTTTCCTGCAAAATTTTCAATATTAAAGGTATTTTCAAAAGCAATGAGTGTATTTTTAGAATCAGAAGGGATGCTGAAAATTGAGCAAAGCTTGCAGAGCTGAAGGAACTCAGCAGGTCAGGCCATGTTTGTGGAGGGAATGGACAGATGATATTTCAGTGTAGGAAGGAACTGCAGATGCTGGTTTATGCCGAAGATAACACAAAATGCTGGAGCAACTCAGCGGGTCGATGGTCGAAAGGGTCAAGAACTTCAAATTCCTGGGCGTGCATATTGCCGAAGATCTCTCCTGGTCCCAGAACACTGATGCGATCATAAAGAAAGCACATCAGCGCCTCTACTTCCTGAGAAGATTACGGAGAGTCGGTGGACTCTCTCGAACTTCTACAGGTGCACAGTTGAGAGCATGCTGACCGGTTGCATCGTGGCTTGTTTCGGTAACTTGAGCGCCCAGGAGCGGAAAAGACTACAAAAAGTAGTAAACACTGCCCAGTCCATCATCGGTTCTGACCTTCCTACCATCGAGGGGATCTATCGCAGTCGCTGCCTCAAAAAGGCTGGCAGCATCATCAAGGACCCACACCATCCTGGCCGCACACTCATCTCTCCGCTGCCATCGGGTAGAAGGTACAGGAGCCTGAAATCTGCAACATCCAGATTCAGGAACAGCTTCTTCCCCACAGCCATCAGACTATTAACAACTTCAAACAAACTATGAACTATAACAACCTATTGCACTTTATCTGTTTACCCTTCAGACTGAGAGTCAGGGGCGAGGTTTCAAGGTTTAAAAAAGGGTGTCGAAAACAATGGGTCTGCCAGGGCAGTGGTGTTTATGGATTTTGGGGAGAAGGTAAAACCGGGCTGGGAAACAATAAGGTTGGAGGCTGTGCAAGGCAGACATCCAGAAGTGATGAAATCAGTAATGGTGTGTGAGATCAAGGCCTGGTGCTCGTCTGTGGGATCATGGTCCAAGGATAAGTAGGAGGAGGTGGCTGAGAGTTGTCACCTGGCCTCAGCCCGGTAGAGGTCATCACGCCAGACAACAACGTCACCTCCCTTGTCGGTGGGTTTGATAATAATGTTGGGGTTGTGGCAGAGTGAGCGGAGGGCTGTACGTTCAGAGGGGGTGAGGTTACAGTAGGTAAGGGGAGTGGAAAAGTTGAGATGGTTGATGTCACGCCGGTAGTTAGAAATAAAGAGGTCTAGTGAGGGTAGAAGGCCATTCTGGGTAGTCCAAGGGAAAGGGGACCTGTGGAGACAGAGAAGGGTCCATCATTGGGTGGTGAGGACGCCTTTGCATAGATAAAGGCGCAGAGGCAACAGAAGAAGCTCTACATCATAGACAAAATAGACAATAGACGATAGGTGCAGGAGTAGGCCATTCGGCCCTTCGAGCCAGCACCGCCATTCAATGTGATCATGGCTGATCATCCTCAATCAGTATCCCGTTCCTGCCTTCTCCCCATATCCCCTGACTCCGCTATTTTTAAGAGCCCTATCTAGCTCTCTCTTGAAAGCATCCAGAGAACCTGCCTCCACCTCCCTCTGAGGCAGAGAATTCCACAGACTCACAACTCTCTGTGTGAAAAAGTGTTTCCTCGTCTCCGTTCTAAATGGCTTACTCCTTATTCTTAAACTGTGGCCCCTGGTTCTGGACTCCCCCAACATCGGGAACAAGTTTCCTGCCTCTAGCGTGTCCAAACCCTTAACAATCTTATATGTTTCAATGAGATGCCCTCTCATCCTTCTAAAGTCCAGAGTGTACAAGCCCAGCCTCTCCATTCTCTCAGCGTATGACAGTCCCGCCATCCCGGGAATTAACCTTGTAAACCTACGCTGCACTTCCTCAATAGCAAGAATGTCCTTCCTCAAATTAGGGGACCAAAACTGCACACAATACTCCACTAGGGCTCTGTACAACTGCAGAATGACCTCTTTGCTCCTATATTCGACTCCTCTTATTATGAAGGCCAACATGCCATTCGCTTTCTTCACTGCCTGCTGTACCTGCATGCTTACTTTCATAGACTGATGAACAAGGACCCCCAGATCCCGTTGTACTTCCACTTTTCCCAACTTGACGCCATTTAGATAGTAATCTGCCTTCCTGTTTTTGCTACCAAAGTGGATAACCTCACATTTATCCGCATTAAACTTCATCTGCTATGCATCTGCCCACTCCCCCAACCTGTCCAAGTCACCCTGCATTCTCATAGCACCCTCCTCACAGTTCACACTGCCACCCAGCTTTGTGTCATCTGCAAATTTGCTAATGTTACTTTGAATCCATTCATCCAAATCATTGATGTATATGACCTTTATTGTATTCTCTTTCCAGCATCCAGCGACCTAAACACTCCTCCAAATTGAAGCATTGCTCTATGTTCATCTCCACCAATTTAGTGCACAGCTGGGCTCACAATGGTGTCTTCTGTACACTGAGGACACCACATGCCGATTGGGTTACCAAGTGGAACGTTTTCATACAATGATGCCTAACATCAACGGGTAACAACATCTTATACCATACACATTGGCACATCGCAGCCCTCAGATTAATATTCAATTCAACAATTTCAGGTAAACCACATTTCCGATTGATTTGCCACTGTTGTAACAAGTTTCTGATGAAAGATCAATTAGATCTCTCTCTCCACAGATGCTGCTGGACCTACTGAGTTTCTCCACAATTCTCTGTTTTTGTTTTAAATTTCCAGCAACTGCAGTATTGTACATACTGTATATGTATATATATAATTTCTCTCTCTTCTTCTGCTTTCATTCATTTCTACTTGCATTTCCTTTAGGCTGATCAATGCAATTAATCAGCTGCCACACCCTCTCACAACAGCTAGCCCCACAGCTTGTGTCACCCTATCACAGACATTCTTAGCTCGCCCCATCCCTACCCATCCCCTGCAACTTAAAACATATTTGATTTGAACTTTTTTCTTCAATTCAGAAGAATGATAATTGACCTTTCATCCATTCTGCATCTCTCTGCACAGATATTGCCTGTTCTGTGAGTCATATAGGCCTTGACGTCAGGTCTCTGAGTCAGGTGCTCCAGAAGGTCAGGCTCTTGGCTTGGCTGGGCCCCGATGTCAGGACACAGTGTTGGGGCTCCATGAAGTTGGAGCCTGTTCTCCAATCATGGAACTGGCAGCTCTGGGAGGGTGTCGATCACATTGGGGGGGGGAAGTCTGAATAAGGGGTAGGCCATTTAGAACGGAGATGAAAAATCTTTTCACCCAGAGAGGTGTGAATCTGTGGAATTCTCTGCCTCAGAAGGCAGTGGAGGCCAATTCTCTGGATGCTTTCAAGAGAGAGTTAGATAGAGCTCTTAAAGATAGCGGAGTCAAGGGATATGGGGCGAAGGCAGGAACGGGTTACTGATTGTGGATGATCAGCCATGATCACAGTGAATGGCGGTGCTGGCTCGAAGGGCTGAATGGCCTACTCCTGCACCTATTATCTATTGTCTATGGTCTATACACAGAAGGCAGTGGAGGCCAATTCACTAGATGATTTCAAGAGAGAGTTAGATTTAGCTCTTAGTCTTAGGGCTAAAGAAATCAAGGGATATGGGTGGAAAAGCAGGAATGTGGTACTGATTTTGGATGAGCATATTGAATGGCGGTGCTGGCTTGAAGGACCGAATGGTCTACTCCTGCACCTGTTTGCTATGTTTCTATGTATTGAGAAGGCCAGTCGGCTGCAGGTCTCTTTGGACGCAGCAGGACTCGCTGGTCGGACCTGTCGGGTCCAGGAATTAGTCTGGAAGGTTGTTTGATCGTAAGATCGCCAGACCTGGAAGAATATTAAAGAGAAAATTGATTGAAATGTTAGAAACCGTGATTGATTTACAATTGGAATAGAGATTTAAACTAGAGATTTTAAAAGTGTGCAATGATTGTAGTGGTAGATAGAAGATCCTCTTCTGAGACCAGCACACACAGTCACCCTGCTTTGGCGCATTCTTCATTAAAAGGCAAAAAAGACTCACAGGAGTAATCCTCGAGTGATATAGAGGTAACGGTGACACACAGCAGAGAGATATTGAACAAATGAATCCTCCGGCTCCTCACAGTAGTTACAGAATATTAACTGTAATGGACACATTAAAAAATCTTAAGTAATTTTATATGTTATTTCAATATTGATATAAATTGCACACATCAGATTGATATAGTCATAGAGTCAAACAGCAATGAAACAGGACCTTTGACCCAACTCGTTCATGCCGACCAAGATACCCATTGTGCTAGTCCATAGCCTCCTTGATCTTTCCTAGCCATGTCCAAATGTATTTTCAATGTTGTTAAATTACCTCCCTCAACTACTTCCTCTGGCAGCTCGTTTCATATACGTCCCACTCTCTATATATTAAAAAGTTGCCCCTTAAGTTCCTATTAAAATGTTTCCTCTCTCAACCTATGCCCTCTAGTTCTTGATTCTCTTGCCCTTGGAACAAAGACACAGTGCATGCACTCTGTCTATTCCCCTCATGATTTTATATACCTCTAAGCTCATCCCTCAGCTGGAGCGGGTCAGACAGCATCTCTGGAGAATAGGAATAGGTGACGTTTTGGGTCGAGACCCTTCTTCAGACTGAGAGTCGCGGGAAAGGGAAACGAGAGATATAGACAGTGATATAGAGAGATGTAGAACAAATGAATGAAAGATATGCAAAAAAGTAACGTTGATAAAGGAAACAACCTGTGGGCTAAGTGAAAACTATTTCTATGGGGCACAAGGAACTGCAACTGCCAGAATATTGAACAAAACTCAAAATTCCCTCCAGTGATGCTGACTAACCTGCTGAGTTCTTCCAGCATTGTGTTTCTCTCAACTTCTATACTCAATTTCCTGACTGATGAAGGTCATGTGCCAAAAGCCTTCTTCACCACGTTATCTACTGGTGACGCCACTTTCCGGGAACAATATACTTGAACTCCTAGTTAACTCCCTGCTTTACCACACTTCCGGGGGCCCTATCATTCACTGTGAAGGTCCTGTCCGGGTTTGACTTCTTGAAGTGCAACCCCTTCACACTTATCTGAATTACACTCCATTAGCCATTGCACAACCCCCCACTTGCTCAATTGAATATGATCTTGCTGTAATTCAAGATAAGCATCTTAATTGTTTCTGATACCACCTATTTTAGTGTCACTTGCAAACTTACCAATCATGCCTTATACATTCTCATCCAAGTCATTTATATACCTGATTGCAGTTCAAATTCAGGTGGTGTCTCAAACTTGGATATTTTGTTGTTGTAGGGCAGGGATCGGCAACCTACGGCCCCCGGGCCGAATGCGGCCCGTAACCCGAAATCACTCGGCCCGCAGGCGGATATTGTTTCCCACATTCATCCGGCCGGCCCGAGTGCCCGCCCCGAGCGCGGCCGAGTTCTGGCTGTACCGCATCCTGCGCAAAGCTGCCGGCACGGCCGCGCACCTTCTTTGAACACGTTTAAGAAAGAACTGCAGATGCTGGAAAAATTGAAGGTAGACAAAAATGCTGGAGAAATTCAGTGGGTGAGGCATGCAAGGATTGCATGAGGATGCCTCACCCGCTGAGTTTCTCCAGCATTTTTGTCTACATTCTGTGAACACGTGATTTGATGCCTGCTATCCAGGGCGGGATGGGGGCGGGATCCATATGTACATGTGTTAGATGTGGCCCGCCATCCGCTCACAGACAGGCGTCCCGCCCCCAATGTAGAACAAGGTTGCCCACCCCTGTTCTAAGGGTTTCAAGAAGTATGTAAAAACGAAAAAAACTGGGAAAGTAAACATTGGTTTACAGGATGAGACAGGACTATAATGCAGAGTAAAGAAATATTGGAGATATTTGAAAGAATAATTTTGAATGAATAATGTTTTCACAGAAGAAGTCACTAGAAACATGGCAAAATTTAAAGAAAACTAAGTAATAACTTGCTCATTCTGAGAATGAGCAACCTAAAAGAATAGTGTAGGAAGAAACTGCAGATGCTAGTTTAAACCAAAGATAGACACTAAAATACTGGAGTAACTCAGCGGGACAGGCAACATCCCTGGAGAGAAGGAATAGGTGACGTTTCGGGTCGAGACCTTTCTTCAGACTCTTCGGGTTGAGACCGTTCTTCAGCCTCAGAATGGTCCGGATTATGCTGAAGTTAGTCAGCCATTCAGAAGAGTTGACCTCCATCATTCGGGAATTAGTAGGGAGGTGTAATGAGGCCTCAATGGTGAGAAGGCTTCAGGCAGTGTAATGCTGACATTCTGTCCAAGAACACACTGGGAGCCTCTGGCACCAGGCAAAGCAGTGACCAGAGCTTTGACTTGCATCTAATACTGAGTTTTAAAAAAACTGTTTTAAATACCTCTGATATCCATACAAATAAAGAAAACTAAACATATCTTAAAATGGATAAATATCCTAAATCAATAAAAAACTTTAAAACTAATTTAGAAGAAAAATCAGATCTTCTCCAGGATGCAGATCAGCAATCCAGATTGAAATGAATTGGATCACTCATCAATGACATAACCCAGAAGCAATGGCTTCTCAATGACCATCTGATGTTTGACAATGTCAGGGTTTCACATTTATGTTCCTAGCAACTATCTCTGAAGCTATCTTTAAAAATCTCAATGATTTCATAATCATTAATTGTATTCATAACATGGTCAATTATTAGATATTTTAGCTGCTTTCAGTACTGTAACAACTGACAATTCTATGTCAATTTCAATTCAAGAACTCTATCTGCATGGATAAAAAAAAAAGCAGATATTATGGGTGATAAGTACAGGATTCAATGAAATCCTGGAACATGAGATGAATAATGTGGAGGGAACGAGATTTTGAGGTTTGGCGGACAAGTCAGTGGAATATATGTTGCTGCACACTGACCACTATGAACACTGTGCACTCTGACCATCCCCACACCCCACAGGCACACATATACACGTGTATGCACACAAGGTCATACGCACATACTGCTTTGCAATGATTCGTATTTGTGTACTCTTTACTCTAATGTCCTCCCCATTATTATCTTCCTTCTAACCCCTGCTCTGAGTGCCTGACCTGCTGAATATCACTTCCCAGGTATCAGCCAGGAACAGACAGACAACGTACACATTATACTCCTCAAAAGCCTGACCACCAACTCAGCTGTCCCAGCACCGACACTAAAATCATGAAAGCCATCGTTAAAAATTATAAAAGCCTTCGTTTAAAACAAGACCTTCAGCAGGAAGATTGCCTCTGTAACTTCTTCAAGGTCTATTTGAAAAATCGTGAAAAGAAAACCTTCAACCCCACCTCAACTCCTCATCACTCTATCTTGCCCTCTCAGGTTCCCTGCATCCTCTGTTGAGCTCACTGCTGCCATCTGGAGGTCGGTAGCAAAGAAGACCAAAACAGTGAATTTGAAGCTTCTGATGTGATACATGGATGAATCAGTTCTGATCGGAGGACCAACAGTCTGGATGGGAACCGGAGGGGTAGCCAGCAGGTTAGGCAGGCTCCATAGAGATAATGTTGTAGTCAATAACCATCCATCATCTTGCAGGGACAAACGAAGGTGAGCACAGAGAGAAAACGCCTTTGGAGGAATGAATGTGGGAAAGAAGAGTGAAGTGGGGGGAAGAGAGAGTGAAGTAGTGAGGATAATATGGATTAGGGGAGGGAGAACTGAGAGATGGAGGTGATTAGGGGAGGAGTCCTGAAGAAGAGTCTGTGAAGAAGAGTATTTGGGCATTTTGAAGGTGGAGTTAATCAGTGTAAGGGAATGCAAGGAGCCAGGTGCAGAGGATGGAGGCTTTGATCCTTTGGCTATTACAAGGATTCTATTGGAGTTGAACACCGTAGAGGCAGTAAAGACTATACTGTATGTCCAGCATTGCTTGATGCCCCACTGATTCATCAAATGTCCTGCATTTATGTCAACATGCCCTGATTTGATTAACCAAGACGTAATTCCAAGGATTAGCACAGGCTTGAGTAAATGGAAATGTTGCGTGATCCCAGTGCAAGCCCTGAGTGTCATGTTGATCTGAGTAGAGAGCAAAGAGGTGGCAAATTAGATCAGGGTTAGATTTAGTGATAGAGGAGTGAAGGTAGGGATTGGATGTTGGACCTACAGACGTAACCCGGTAGAATAGCTCTAATGGGCAGAGGAGACTTGTTAAGTATGACACGGATGTGCACCATTTGAAGGAATAACCTCTCAGAACTGGTTGAATAGATGCCTCAGCTTGTGCATCCCGTCCAGCTTTGACTATTTAGCTTTTCTACACTAGAGAGCTGGGCAGTTGGAGGATCTTGTCTGTCGGTCTAGTATTCCATTAACATTTTGCCTGCAAAGACTGAAATAATTAAGATTGAATATAAGACTTGTAAGGATACAGGATAAAAATTGCTGATGATGTCCAAAGAGCAGAGGACAGTTTGTCAAATGTTTTAATCAAATACCCAGTCCGGGACCTGATGTACATTTAATTGCAGATTAGTTCTGAGGACCCCCAAGAGGCATCTAATACGTTCTACAGATTTCAGCTTCACGTTTCTCTTGGGACATATTTGAGAGGCAGGATAATATCCAATTCACTGTTTGCTACATAAGCTCAAGTAACTTAACGGTTCCCTAATGGGTATGTGGCATGTGCTGTTGAATTCTGTTTCTCATCCAGCACATTCTTTTATTTATTTTTCTCACTTCAACAGATCTCATTATCTAACTAGACGGCTCCAAAAGCATTGTGTAATCTGGTCAACCATGGTCTTCATCCTATCTTCCTATCTTCGTCCATTCCAGCCCTCCCTTACTCTGCAAATTAAAACATTGTTTCTCAGTTTGACAATTCTGATGAGCTATCATTGACCTGTTATGCTACAGTGTTTTGCTGAGAACTCAATTCTGCCCTCTGTATCTTCCCCTTTATCAGGGCTGCCAACATTGGGTGAGAGTTGGGAGTGAGAAATTGCGAGAGATCAAGCCCGAGTGAGCATAGCGACCGGGGGGTAGGGGGGGGTAGGAGGAGGGAGGAGGGGACCCCCCTCCCATTGGTTCGGAACATTTGCATTTTTCAGCTTGAAATTGTGCAATATGGTGCATACTGTAGCGAGTCTTTTAACTGACACTTGAATGCAATATATATGCTTTAAATTGGATTGGAGCGTTTTTGAAAGGGGGGAAGGCTGTGCGATCACTGATCACTGGCCTTGGAGGTACTCGGTGAGGGAGTGGAGCAACTGAGTGGGGAGAGGGTGTGGAAGAAGGGTGTCCCTCCTCCCAGGGTAGGAACCTTTTGAAATTTGATGTTTTAGTGCACTGTAGAAGTATGATTTCAATGTTTTTTGTATGAAGTATTTTTAAGAGGTAACATTTTAAGGGGTAACTTTATCCACACAAAGGGTGATGGGTGTATGGAACAAGCTGCCAGAAGAGGTAGTTGAGCCAGGGACCATCCCAACATTTAAGAAAAAGTTAGATTGATACATGGATAGGGCAGGTTTGGAGGTATGGACCAAAAGCAGCTGGGACATGTTGGCGGGTGTGGGCAAGTTGCGCCGAAGGGCCTGTTTTCACACTGTATCACTCTATGACTACATTATACCTCCAGCATGCATGGATGCTTCAAAATCAAGTGATCGAGTTTTATTGCCATATACTCAAGCATAGAAACATAGAAAAGAGATGCAGGAATAGGCCATCGGCCCTTTGAGCCAGCACTGCCATTCAATGTGATCATGGCTATTCATCTAAAATCAGTACCTCTTTCCTGTTTTTTCCCCATATCCCTTGATGTTGTTAGCCCCAAGAAATAAATGGAACTCTCTCTTGAAAACATCCAATGAATTGTCCTGCACTGCCTTCTGTGACAGAGAATTCCACAGATTCACAACTCTCTGACCCACACCATCCTGGCCACACACTCATCTCCCTGCTACCTTCAGGTAGAAGGTACAGGAGCCTGAAGACTGCAACAACCAGGTTCATGAATAGCTACTTCCCCACAGCCATCAGGCTATTAAACCTGGCTCGGACAAAACTCTGATTATTATTAACCCATTATCTGTTATTTGCACTTTATCAGTTTATTTATCATGTGTGTAATGGTATATGGACACACTGATCTGTTTTGTAGTAAATGCTTACTATGTTCTGTGTGCTTAAGCAAAGCAAGAATTTCATTGTCCTATACAGGGACACATGACAATAAACTCACGAACTTGAACTTGAACTCTCTGCGTGAAGAAAGTTTGTTCTCATCTCAGTCCTAACTGGCCCCCCCCCTTAATTCTTAAACTGTGACCCATGGTTCTGAACGCCCCCAACATCAGGAACATTTTCCTGCAGTTACAGCAAGTGAAAATCTAGCAGGCAAGCAGGATGCTTTCCCCAACCACCCCCATTTGAAGGCCACTATCTTCCACCGTTTCTACCCAGTGCTTGGTACTTACTTCCAGCAGCCACTGGTTGTCCTCCAGGATGCACCGAACCGCAGCCTGATCCATGCCGGTCACCTGGGCAAATTCGACACAGAGACTCTCTCTCTCTCCCCCCTCTCTTCCACTCTCTCTCCTCTCAACCGCCCTCTCTCTCGCCCCCCTCTATCTCTCCCCTCCCCCTCTCTTTCCCCTCTCTCTCTCTCCTCTCTCCCTCTCTGTCTCTCCCTCTCTGTCTCTCCTCTCACCCCCTCTCTCTCCCCTGTCTCCCCCTCTCACTCTCTCCCCTTCCCTCTCTTCTCTCTCCCCCTCTCTTCCTCCCTCTCTTTCCCCCCTCTCTCCCCTCTCTTTCCCCCCTCTCTCCCTCCCACCTTACTCTTCCCCCTCTCTCTTGTTCCCTCTCTCCTCTCTCTCTCTCCCCCTCTCCCTCTCTCTCCCCTCTCTTTCCCCTAACTCTCTCTCCCCTCTCTTTCCCCTAACTCTCTCCCCCCTCTCTTTCTTCTCTCTCTCCCCCTCTTCTCTCTCCCCCTCTCTCTCCCCCTCGCTTCCCCCCAACCTCTTTCTCCCTCCCTCTCTATCTCCCTCTCCCTTTCCACACACTCTCCGCTCTCTCTTTCCCTTCTCTCTCTCTCTCCTCTCACCTCTCTCTCTTCCCCCCTCTCTCCTCCTCTCTTCCCCATTTCTCCCTCCTACCTCACTCTTCCTCTTGCCCTCTCTCCCCTCTCTTTCTCCTCTGTCTCTATCTCTTTTTCTTTGCCCCCCATCTCTCTCTTCCCCCGATTCTCTCTTTCCCCCTCTCCCCCTCTTCCCCCCCTCTTTTTTACCACCCCTCTCTCTTCCCCTACTCTCTCCCATTCTCTCCTACCCTCTCCTCCTTCTCCACCCCCTCTCTCTCTTCCCTCTTTCTTCCCTCTCACCCCTTTCTCACTCCCCCCCTCTCCCACCTCACTCTCCCCCCTCTCTCTCCCCTACCTCTCTCTCCTCTCTCTCCCCCCCCTCTCCCTCTTCTCTCTCTCCATTCATGCCCCCCCTGTCTCTCTCCTCTCACCCCCTCCCCCCCTCTCACTCTCCCCACTGTCTCCCTGTCTCCTTCCCCTCTCTCTCTCTCCACCTCCCTTTGAGAGTCCGTCCCTTCGGCACAGAGACTCTCGCGGTAGCGGTAGCGGCTGCGGCAGCGGCGCGACGCTTCCGACGCCTCCGACGCCTAGGACATGCACTGTCCGGAGTGCTCCATGGCCAGAGCTGCAGCGGGCGACACGCTAGCCCCACAAACACTTGTCCGTCCCGACTCCCCGCATCTGTTCCGGCCGCAGGTTCTGCTCCCATCCCTCCCGCAGCCCCCGCTCTCCAACACCCGCGGACCATGCAGCTTATCCGAGTTTTGACATTTTCGTTGATCACAAAATTCCTCACCACTGAGCGTGAGAAATTTCTGATCAGCGTGAGGGCGTGAGAGTTTGCTTGAGGGCGTGAGTCTCACGCTCAAAGCGTGAGAGTTGGCAGCCCTGCCTTTATTCTATCTAGTTTGACTTGATTGTATTAATGCAAGTCATATCTGATTTGTTTGGATAGCATGTAAAACAAAGCTCTTCAATGTAACAATAATATCAATAACAATAATAAACCTAAGCCTAAAAAAAAATGAATTGTGTTTCTCCCTCTTCAGACTTTGCTTGGGCTGCTTAATATCTCCAGCACTTCCTTTTTATTTCAGATTCCCACCATCTGTACATTTTTCTGAGGGATGCAATCCTCCTGATTCTGCTTTACTTGAAGGAACAATGAGGAGAACCATAGGAGGCCTGCTTGTCAGCTGTGCTTCGGCCCACTGGCCTTGTGAACTCCTTCAGAAGCAGGTATGATGCCAGTTTGAATTCTGAGGAACTTTTTGAATATTCTTTCCTTAAGCCTAATCAAGGATCAGATTTTAAAAATACCTGTTGTACTAATGCTGCAAATGATAATGTCATTGTTCCGTTTTGGTACATATGACAACAACACACTCTTGACTCTCTCTTGAATTTCCCACGTTGAGTCAGATACAGAGTGCAGCATCTCCTTGCAATATCTGGAGCCTGATCTCCAAGCTGATGGTGTCCTCGTGCCAGCTGCTAGAAACCGCTCCAAAGAGCAGACGGGAGGAATTCTGTTATTTAAGAATCAACATCTGTTGATCCAATTCCAATTTGAATGTTGCCAATCATCCCAACATGCTACGTATTTGTAGATAAATAATTCTGTTGTAAATAGATTGGTTCATTTAATCAAATTGATTAGATGTTCTTTGATTCATTTATGTACCAAAGGTTTTCACTTCCTTGCCATAAAGATTTCATAATTTGATCCAATTAGTTATGGAATTAAAAAAAATATATTGTGCCACCCATGTATTTCTGTTGACCCACTTATTTCCCAGTGTGTGGATACAACCCTCTAATTTGGACGAGTTAGATTTTCTGTATTATGTGCCAACCTGCATCGTTTCGTTAATCAGATCTAGTTCTCATTAGATATTGAACATAAGGCATTGGAAGAGGAAACAGGAGATCGCAAGCTGCTGCAATTTAAAGGGATTGATTCTAGTCGTAAAAACACACTTGTTTGTAAGTATGTTCAGCAATGGGTGCGAATATTTCATGTAATTAATTAGCTATGAGCTAACAAGTAATTCACGGGGTACTGCTAAATCATCAACAACCCCGTCCTTTTACTTCTGAACATTTTCTTTCATCAAAGCCTCCCTTGAATGAATGCACTTCAAGCTAACAAGTTGACGGTGGAGATGCAATGGCAAAGATTTAAGGATCGCATGGATGATGAACTACAAAAATTGTTCATCCCTATCTGGTGAAAAAATAAAACGGGGAAGGCGGCTCAACCGTGGCTAACAAGGGAAATTAAGAATAGTGTTCTATCCAAGGAAGAGGCATAAAAATTGGCCAGAGGAAGCAGCAAACCCGAGGACTGGGAGAAATTTAGAATTCATCAGAGGAGGACAAACGGATTAATTAAGAGAGTGGAACTAGAGCATGAAAGAAAGCCTGCGGGAAATATAAAACTAACTGTAAAAGCTTCTTTAGATATGTGAAGAGGAAAAGGTTAGTGAAGATAAATGTAGGTCCCTTACAGTCAGAAACAGATGAATTTATAATGAGAAACAAGGAAATGGCAGAACAGTTAATCGAGTACTTTGGTTCTGTCTTCACTCAGGAAGACACATACAAACTCCCAGAAATACTAGGGGACCGAGAATCTAGTGGGAGGGAGGAACTGAAAGGAATCCACATTAGTCAGGAAATGGTGTACAGTAAACTGTTGGGACTGAAGGCAGATAAATCCCCAGGGCCTGAGGGTCTGCATCCCAGAGTACTCAAGGAGGTGGCCCTAGAAATTGTGGATGCATTGGTGATCTTTTTCCAATGTTCTATAGACTCTGGTTCAGTTCCTGTGGAGTGGAGGGTTGCCAATGTTACCTCACTTTTAAGAAAGGAGGGAGAGAGAAAACGGGGAATTATAGACCAGTTAGCCTTACATCGGTAGTGGGGAAGATGCTTGAGTCGATTATTAAAGATGTTACAGCAGTGCATTTGGAAAGCTGTGACAGGATCGGTCAAAGTCAGCAAGGATTTATGAAGGGGAAATCATGTTAGACTAAACTTCTGGAATATTTTGAGGATGTAACAAGTAGAATGGATAAGGGAGAGCCAGTGGATGTGGTGCGTCTGGACTTTCAAAAAGCCTTCGACAAGGTCCCACACAAGAGATTAATTAGTGTGCAAAATTAGAGCACATGGTATTTCAGGTAGGGTATTGACATGGATAGAGAACTGGTTGGCAGACAGGAAGCAAAGGGTAGAAATTAACAGGTCCTTTTCTGAACCATAGGGCCTGCCTGTCAGCTTTGTGCATCGGCCCGCTGGCCTTGTGAACTCCTTCAGGAGAAGGTGCGATAAGGCAGCTTGAATTCTGAGGAACTTTTTAAATATTCTTTCCTTAAGCCTATTCAAGGATCAGATTTTAAAAAAACCTGTTGTACTAATGCTGCAAATGATAATGTCATTGTTCCGTTTTGGTACATATGACAACAACACACTCGTGACTCTCTCTTGAATTTCCCAGGTTGAGTCAGATACAGAGTGCAGCATCTCCTTGCAATATCTGGAGCCTGATCTCCAAGCTGATGGTGTCCTAGTGCCAGCTGCTAGAAACCGCTCCAAAGAGCAGACGGGAGGAATTCTGTTATTTAAGAATCAACATCTGTTGATCCAACTCAAATTTGAATGTCGCCAATCATCCCAACATGTTACGTATTTGCAGGTAAATAATTCTGTTGTCAAGTCAAGTCAAGAGAGTTTATTGTCATGTGTCCCAGATAGGACAATGAAATTCTTACTTCGCTTCAGCACAACAGAATATAGTAGGCATGAATATAGAACAGATCAGTGTGTCCATATACCATTATATAAATATATACACACATGAATAAATAAACAGATAAAGTGCAAATAAACAGATAATGGTCTATTAATGTTCAGAGTTTTGTTTCATTTGAGTTTAATAGCCTGCTGGCTGTGGGGAAGAAGCTATTTCTGAATCTGAACGTTGCAGTCTTCAGGCTCCTGTACAGATAGATAGATTCCTTTATTTGTCATTCAGACCTTTCGGTCTGAACGAAATTTCGTTGCCTGCAGTCATACATATAATAATAAACAACAAAACACACAATAAACACAAATTAACATCCACCACGGTGAGTTCACCAGGCACCTCCTCACTGTGATGGAGGCAAAAGTCTTAAAGTCACTGTCTCTTCCCTCCTTGTTCTCCCTCTGCGCTGAGGCGATCCAGGCCTCCGATGTTGTTACCCCACCGGGCGATGGTAAGTCAGTCCCACAGCTCAACCGAGCTCCTTCTACCTGAAGGTAGCGGGGAGATGAGTGTGTGACCAGGATGGTGTGGATCCTTGATGATGATGCCAGCCTTTTTGAGGCAGCGACTGCAATAGATCTCCTCGATGGAAGGGAGGTCAGAGCCGATGATGGACTGGGCAGTGTTTACTACTTTTTGTAGTCTTTTCCTCTCCAGGGCGCTCAAGTTGCTGAACCAAGCCATGATGCAACCTGTCAGCATGCTCTCTACTGTGCACCTGTAGAAGTTAGAAAGAGTCCTCCTTGACATACCGACTCTCCGTAATCTTCTCAGGAAGTAGAGGCGCTGATGTGCTTTCTTAATAATTGCATCAGTGTTCACGGACCAGGAGAGATCTTCAGAAATATGCATGCCCAGGAATTTGAAGCTCTTGACCCTCTCCACCATCGACCCGTTGATATAAACAGGACTGTGGGTCCCCATCCTACTCCTTCCAAAGTCCACAACCAGTTCCTTGGTTTTGCTGGTGTTGAAGGCCAGGTTATTGTGCTGGCACCATTTGGTCAGTCGGTCGATCTCTCTTCTATACTCTAACCCGTTCCCATCAGTGATACGTCCCACAACAGTGGTGTCGTCAGCGAACTTGATGATGGAGTTTGCACAATGACCGGCTACGCAGTCATGAGTATAGAGTGAGTACAGCAGGGGACTAAGCACGCAGCCTTGAGGTGCACCCGTGCTGATTGTTATCGAGGCTGACACATTTCCACCAATACGAATAGTCTGTGGTCTGTGAATGAGGAAGTCGAGGATCCAATTGCAGAGGGATGCGCAGAGACCCAGTTCTGAGAGCTTGGTTAACCAGCTTGGAGGGGATGATTGTGTTAAATGCCGAGCTGTAATCAATGAATAACAGCCTGACATATGAGTTTTTGTTATCCAAGTTGTAAATAGATTGGTTCATTTAATCAGTTTGATTAGATGTTCTTTGATTCATTTATGTACCAAGGTTTTTCACTTCCTTGCCATAAAGGTTTCATAATTTGATCCAATTATTTATGAAATAAATTAAAAAAATTGTTGCCACCCATGTATTTCTGTTGACCCACTTATTTCCCAGCGTGTGGAAACAACCCTTTAATTTGGACCCGTTGGATTTTCTGCATTATGTGCCAACCTGCATCCAACTAGTTCAGATCTAGTTCAAATCGGATCTAGTTCTCATTAGATATTGAACATAAGGCATTGGAAGAGGAAACAGGAGATCGCAAGCTGCTGCAATTTAAAGGGATTGATTCTAAAGTCGTAAAATCACACTTGTTTGTAAATATGTTCAGCAATATTTCATGTAATTAATTAGCTATAAGCTAACAAGGAATCCACGGGGTACAGCCAAACCATCAACAACCCATTCCTTTTTTCTGAACATTTTCTTTCATCAAAGCCTTCCTTGAATGAATACACTTCAAGTTTCTCACACTCACATCATTCTTTTCATCCTATTTTTGGCTTGTTTGCTGTCAACTACATGTGGAAAGAAAAGCCAAGGCACAGTGATTTACTTTTTCATCTGTTCCAGGGAATGCTTAAACAAGTGGGAATTCACAGGCAGGAAAAATCTGAATGTGCTTAAAAAAATCAACAGTGCAATAATGAAAGAACTGAATGAAATAGATTTAGAAACATAGAAACAGAAACATAGCCAAGGGCAACAAACGCTTGTTGGAGTTGTATACAAACCACCAAACAGCAGTAGGGAGGTTGGGGATAGCATTAAACAGGAAATTAGGGATGCGTCAAGCAAAGGTACAGCAGTTATCATGGGTGACTTTAATCTACATATAGATTGGGCTAATCAAATTGGTAACCGTGCTGAGGATTTCCTGGAGTGCATACGGGATGGTTTTCTAAGCCAATATGTAGAGGAACCAACTAGAGGGCAGGCCATCCTAGACTGTGTGACAATTTGTGTAATGAGGAAACATTGGTTATTGATCTCGTTGTGCAAGGCCCCTTGGGCAACAATGACCATAATATGGTGGAATTCCGCATTAAGATGGAGAGTGACACGGTTAATTCAGAGACTAGTGTCCTGAACTTAAAGAAAGTAGACTTTGACGGTATGAGATAGGAATTGGCTAGGAAAGACTGGTAAATAGTACTTACAGGGTTGACGGTGGAGATGCAATGGCAAAGATTTAAGGATGGATGAAATACAACATTGTTCATCCCTGTCTGGCAAAAAAATAAAAAAGGGAAGGCGGCTAAACCGTGGTTAACGAGGGAAATTAAGGATAGTGTTAAATCCCAGGAAGAGGCATATAAATTGCCCAGAGGAAGCAGCAAACTGGAGGACTGGGAGAAATTTAGAACTCATCAGAGGAGGACAAAGGGGTTAATGTAAGAAAGCCTGCGGGGAATATAAAAACTGACTGTAAAAACTTCTTTTGATATGTGAAGAGGAAACGATTAGTGAAGAC
Organism: Amblyraja radiata; assembly: GCF_010909765.2. Lineage (NCBI taxonomy): Eukaryota > Metazoa > Chordata > Chondrichthyes > Rajiformes > Rajidae > Amblyraja > Amblyraja radiata. Next base: position 28,491,653 of record NC_045961.1, read on the forward strand.
AAATGAAGGTCCCTTACAGTCAGAAACAGGTGAATTTAGAGTCAAGAGTCAAAAGTATTTTATTGTCATATGTCCCAGATAGGACAATGAAATTCTTGCTTGCTGCAGCACAATAGAATATGTAAACATAACAGGAGAAAAAAAGTTAAGTGTGTATATATACACATGCACGCATACTCAATAAATAAACAAATATAGTGCAATAATAATATTAGTTTGTTGTAGTTCAGAGCTTTGATGTTGTCTTGTTTGATAGCCTGATGGCTGTAGGGAAGAAGCTGTTCCTGAACCTGGACATTGCAGTTTTCAGGCTCCTGTACCTTCTTCCTGATGGTAATGGTGAAATGTGTGTGTGGCCAGGATGGAATGGGTCTTTGATGATGTTGGCTGCCTTTTTGAGGCAGCGATTTCGATAGATTCCTTCGATGGTGGGGAGGTCAGAACCGGTGATGGACTGGGCAGTGTTCACAACTTTTTGCAGTCTTTTCCACTCCTGGATGTTCTAGTTGCCGAACCAAGCCACGATGCAACCGGTCAGTATGCTCTCTACTGTGCGCCTATAGAAGTTCAAGAGAATCCTCTTTGACATATTGAATCTCCGTAATCTTCTCAGGAAGTAGAGGCGCTGATGTGCCTTCTTTATAATTGCATCAGTGTGCTGGGTCCAGGAAAGATCTTCAGAAATATGTACGCCCAGGAATTTGACGTTTTTGACCGTCTCCACCATCATCCCATTGATATAAACAGGATTGTGGGTCCGTAGACAGATTGTAAACAGAAATCGTGAATGCATCGGTGATCATTTTCCAATGTTCTATAAACTCTGGATCAGTTCCTATGGAGTGGAGGGTAGCCAATGTCACCTCACTTTTTAAGAAAGGAGAGAGAGAGAAAACAGGGAATTATAGACCAGTTAGCCTTACATCTGTAGTGGGAAAGATGCTTGAGTCGATTATTAAAGATGTTACAGCAGTGCATTTGGAAAGCAGTGACAGGATCGGGCAAAGTCAGCATGGATTTATGATGGGGAAATCATGTTTGACTAAACTTCTGGATTTTTTTGAGGATGTAACAAGTAGAATGGATAAGGGAGAGCCAGTGGATGTGGTGTATCTGGACTTTCAAAAAGCCGTTGACAAAGTCCCACACAAGAGATTAGTGTGCAAAGTTAGAGCACATGGTATTTCGGGTAGAGTATTGACATGGATAGAGAACTGGTTGGCAGACAGGAAGCGAAGAGTAGGAATTAATGGGTCCTTTTCAGAATGGCAGGCAGTGACTAGTGGGGTGCTGCAAGGCTCAGTGCTGGGACCCCAGTTATTTACAATATATATTAACAATTTAGACAAGGGAATTAAATGTAACATCTACAAGTTTGCGAATGACACAAAATTGGGTGGCAGTGTGAGCTGCAAGGAGGATGCTATGAGGCTGCAGGGTGACGGATAGGTTGGGTGAGTGGGCAGATGCATGGCAGATGCAGTATAATGTGGATAAATGTGAGCTTATCCACTTTGGTGGCAAGAACAGGGTTCGATCCGGACGACTAGTGCTGTCTGTACTGAGTTTATACATTCTCCCCGTGACATGGGTGGATTTTTTCCGAGATCTTCGGTTTCTTCCCACACTCCAAAGACATACAGTTTTGTAGGTTAATTGACTTGGTAAATGTAAAAATTGGCCCTAGTAAGTGTAGGATAGTGTTAATATGCAGGGATCGCTGGTCAGCGCGGACCCGGTAAGCCGAAGGGCCTGTTTACGCACAATATCTCTAAACTACACGAAACAGAATGCAGATTATTATCTGACTGATGTCATATTAGGAAAAGGGTAGGTGCAATGAGACCTGGGTGTCCTTGTATATCAGTCACTGAAAGTAAGCAGGCAGTGAAGAAAGCTAATGGCATGTTGGCCTTCATTCCGAGAGGATATGACTTTAGGAGCAAGGAGGTCCTACTGCAGTTGTGCAAGGCCCTGGTGAGACCGCACCTGGTGTAAGATGTGCAGTTTTGGTCTCCGAACTTGAGGAAGGACATTCTTACTATTGAGGGGGTGCAGCGTAGGTTCACCAGGTTAATTCCCGGGATGTTGGGACTGACATATGATGAAAGAATGGGGCGACCTGGCTTGTATTCACTGGAATTTAGAAGGATGAGAGGAATTCTTATAGAAACATATAAAAATTCTTAAGGGATTGGACAGGCTAGATGCAGGAAAAATATTCCCCTTGTTGGGGGAGTCCAGAACCAGGGGTCACAGTTTAAGAATAAGGGGTAGGCCATTTAGGACTGAGATGAGGAAAAACATTTTCGCCCAGAGAGTTGTGAATCTGTGGAATTCTCTGCCACAGAAGGCAGTGGAGGCCAATTCACTGGATGTTTTCAAGAGAGAGTTAGATTTAGCTCTTAGGGCTAAGGGAATCAAGGGATATGGGGAAAAAGTAGGAACGGCGTACTGATTTTGGATGATCAGCCATGATCATATTGAGATGCAGGAAAAATGTTACCCATGTTGGGGGAGTCCAGAACCAGGGGTCACAGAATGACAGAATGGCCTATTCTTGCACCTATTTTCTATGTTTCTATAATTCATTGTGAAGTCCAGGGTGTTAAAACATGCCTGGACAGAAGATGAGATGATTTGTAATTGTTGCCATTGAATCTGTTTCTGGCATCCGTTCAGGCACTGCTTTCCAGATGATATGAACTTGCAGTTTACAAGATGAGTCATCGAGCCATACAGCACAGAAACAGACCCATCAGCTCATCTCTCCTCCTCCAATAGCCCACCCATTCCTGGTGTTGGGCCAGTAAATCTTCCAGTAATTCTTTCCTGTGCATAAGCAGCCTTCTGTAAAGAAGAAGACCGTCGTTGTACACAGTACAATATTTAAAGATAAACACAAATCATAAATCTATTCCTTTATTCTTTGTCCAAAAATATTCAAGTGGCCTGAAAGGTTTGTTCTGTGAACTGGCTGTTGGTTAAACAATTGAAATATAATGCTCAACTAATGATTGGTTTGGGAAAAGTCATGTTGGTGTCAGAATATAAATTGCCAGATTAATGAGTATTTTTATTCTGTGTTAAGATCTGCTACACACAAATTCTGTCAACCACCTACATATTTGGAGTAATTTACAGTGGCCAATTAACCCACCAACTTACACTTATAGGCTGTGAGATGAAACTGGAATACCCCTTGGAGGAAACCCACATCGATTGCAGGGAGAATGTGTAGACACCATTGAGATGGTGCATAAGGTCAGGATTGAACTGGAGCTGTGAGTCGGCAACTAGCTACTAGCTGCGCCACTGCAAGTAATTTGCATTTTTTTTCATTTCCTTATTCAACTTTTTAAAAATCACCTTTTCCAACTGGCAACACCTACGATATCCATTACACATTGGAGATGGTTTTACAACTCTTTACTGTGTTTGTGTATTGAGAGTGAAACCCACTTTGTAGTGTACACTTGTTGGACCAAAGAGGAGACAAGCGCTAGCTATTTTCCTCCACCACACCATCATATCCAAACACTGAAAACACTCTTCCCATGGCCTGTCTGTCTTGGACGATGATAAATTACTCTGTGTTTTTCTAATAATCTCTTCTCATTCTATTTGTGTGAATTCTTTGATTAGAGCAGTCATTTCCATTTTTACTTTAGATATCATGAAGACAAATATTAGATGTGACAGATCGTTAAAATTAAAACAAACACACCTACAGCTGCTAGAGAGGAAATTGCAGGAGCCCTCGCTGAGATTTATGAGTCGTCTTTAAATACGGGCGAGGTGCTGGAAGACTGGAGGAAGGAATATGTTGTGCTTCTATTCAAGAAGGGCTGCAGGGAAAAGGCTGGGAAATACAGGCCAGTGAGCTTAACATCTGTGATTGGAAAGTTACTAGAGAGTATTCTGAGGGATGAGATATTGCACTTCAATAGACAAGGGCTGATTAGGGATAGTCAATATGGTTTTGTACGTGGGAGGTCGTGTCTCACAAATCTGATTGTGTGATGACCAAAAAGGTCGACAAAGGCAGAGCTGTAGACATTGTATACATGGATTTCAGTAAGGCATTCTACAAGGTTCCGCATGTTAGGCTGCTCTGGAAGGTTAGGTCCCATGGGATTCAAGGAGAGATAGCTGAATGGATACTAAATTGTCTTCCAGGAAGGAAGCAGAGGATGATGGTGGATGATTGCTCTTCGGACTGGAGGCCTGTGACTAGTGGTGTGCTTCAGGGTTTGGTGTTGGGCCCATTGCTGTTTGTCATCTATATCAATGATTTGGATGAGAACATACATGGCAAGATTAGCAAGTTTGCAGATGACACAAAAGTTGGTGGTATTGTAGGTAGTGAAGATGGTTGTTAAAAATTGCAGCAGGATCTTGATCGGTTGGCCAGGTGGATTGAGGAATGGCGGATAGTGTTGAGGCAATGGCAATGTGAGGTGGTGCATTTTGTGAGCACTAACATGGGCAGAACCTACACATGAATGGTAGGGCTCTAGGAGTACAGGTACAAAGTTCGGTGAAGGTGGCTTCACAGGTGGTCAAAAGGCTGTTGTCACATTGGCATTCATCAGTCAGAGCAATGAGTATAGAAGTTGGGAGTTCATGTTGCAGTTGTATAAGATGTTGATCAAGCCACATTTAGAGTATTGTGTTCAGTTCTGGGCACCATGTTATAGGAAAGATGTTGTCAAGCTGGAAAGGGTGCAGAGAAGATTTATGAGGATGTTGCCAGGACATGTGGGCCTGAGCTGTAGGAAGAGGATGAGCAGGCTAAGACAATATTCCTTGGAGTGCAGGAGGATGAGGGGTGATCTTATAGAGGTGTATAAAATCATGACAGGAATAGATCGGGTAGATGCACAGAGTCTCTTGCCCAGTGTAAGGGATTCGAGAACCAGAGACATACTGTAGGTTTAAAATAGACAAAAATGCTGGAGAAACTCAGCGGGTTAGGCAGCATCTATGAAGCGAAGGATCTATATTCCTTCGTTCCATAGATGCTGCCTCACCTGCTGAGTTTCTCCAGCATTTTTGACTACCTTTTTGTCTACCTTTGATTTTTCCAGCATCTGCAGTTCTTTCTTAAACATACGGTAGGCACACTGAGAGGGGAAATATTTAATAGGAATTTGAGGGTTAACATTTTCAGGGAAAAGGTGATAAGTGTATGGAAGGAGCTGCCAGAGAAGATAGTTGAGGCAGGTACTATCACAACATTTAAGAAACATTTAGATGGGTACATGGATAGGGCAGGTTTAGAGGGATATTAGCTAAATGCAGGTAGGTGGGACTAGTGTCGATGGGACATGATGGCTGGTATGGGCAAGTTGGGCTGAAGGGCCTTTCCACACTGTAAGACTCTTTTCTTTGTAACTGACAGATAATAAAACAGATGTTAAGTGTCTGATGCTACAATACATAACATGGGAGCCTAGCAACAGACATGAGATGCATCGAAAACTATAATAGCGTTAGTTATTGCTCTGATGGGAATGCAATTGAAATCTGTATCAATGATACATTTTTGCTTTGCTATTCCACTTTCTGACTTACTCAGCTGATAATATTTCAATCATTGGGATGTGATTTTTTTTTAGTTTAGATTTAGAGATACAGTGCAGAAGCAGACCCTTCGGCTCGCTAAATCTGCGTCAACCAGCGATCACTCTGTACACTCGCACTATCCTACACACTAGGAACAATTTACAATCTTTACCAAAGCCAATTAACCTACCAATCTGTATGTCTTTGGAGCGTGGGAGGAAACCAGAGCACCCGGAGAAAATCCACGTGGTCACAGGGAGAACATACAAACTCTGTCCAGGCAGCACCTGTAATCGGGATCGAATCCGGAACGCCGGTGCTGTAAGGCAGCAACTGTGCCGCTGTGCCACCATGCTGCCCTATGTGGAGCATGGACAGAGGAATATTTCCTCATATCAGAGGTTTTAAAAAGCAAGAGGTCAGACGTTTAGGATTAGGTGGAAAGAGGTTTAATAGACAATAGGTGCAGGAGTAGGCCATTCGGCCCTTCGAGCCAGCATGTTCTCCCTGTGACCACGCGGATTTTCTCCGGGTGCTCTGGTTTCCTCCCACGCTCCAAAGACATACAGATTGGTAGGTTAATTGGCTTTGGTAAAGATTGTAAATTGTTCCTAGTGTGTAGGAATGGCCAGCGCCGCCATTCAATATGATCATGGCTGATCATCCCCAATCAGTACCCCGTTCCTGCCTTCTCCCCATATCCCCTGACTTCGCTATTTTTAAGAGCACTATCTAGCTCTCTCTTGAAAGCATCCAGAGAACCTGCCTCCACCGCCCTCTGAGGCAGAGAATTCCACAGACTCACCACTCTCTGTGAGAAAAAGTGTTTCCTTGTCTCCGTTCTAAATGGCTTACTCCTTATTCTTAAACTGTGGCCCCTGGTTCTGGACTCCCCCAACATCGGAAACATGTTCCCTGCTTCTAGCGTGTCCAAACCCTTAACAATCTTATATATCTCAATGAGATGCCCTCTCATCCTTCTAAACTCCAGTGTGTACAAGCCCAGCTGCTCCATTCTCTCAGCATATGACAGTCCCGCCATCCCGGGAATTAACCTTGTAAACCTACGCTGCACTCCCTCAATAGCAAGAATGTCCTTCCTCAAATTAGGGGACCAAAACTGCACACAATACTCCAGGTGTGGTCTCACTAGGGCTCTGTACAACTGCAGAAGGACCTCTTTGCTCCTATATTCGATTCCTCTTGTTATAAAGGCCAACATGCCATTCGCTTTCTTCACTGCCTGCTGTACCTGCATGCTTACTTTCATAGACTGATGAACAAGGACCCCCAGATCCCGTTGTACTTCCCCTTTTCCAAACTTGATGCCATTTAGATAGTAATCTGCCTTCCTGTTTTTGCTACCAAAGTGGATAACCTCACATTTATCCGCATTAAACTTCATCTGCCATGCATCTGCCCACTCCCCCAACCTGTCCAAGTCACCCTGCATTCTCATAGCATCCTTCTCACAGTTCACACTGCCACCCAGCTTTGTGTCATCTGCAAATTTGCTAATGTTACTTTGAATCCCTTCATCCAAATCATTGATGTATATTGTGAATAGCTGCGGTTCCAGCACTGAGCCTTGCGGTACCCCACTAGTCACTGCCTGCCATTCTGAAAGGGACCCGTTAATCCCTACTCTTTGTTTCCTGTCTGCCAACCACTTCTCTATCCATGTCAGCACTCTACCATGTGCCCTCATTTTGCCCACTAATCTCCTATGTGGGGCCTTATCAAATGCTTTCTGAAAGTCCAGATACACTACATCCACTGGCTCTCCCTTGTCTATTTTCCTAGTTACATCTTCAAAAAATTCCAGAAGATTAGTCAAGCATGATTTCCCCTTCGTAAATCCATGCTGACTCGGACCGATACTGTTACTATTATCCAAATGTTCGGCTATTTCATCTTTTATAATTGACTCCAGCATCTTCCCGACCACCGATGTCAGGCTAACTGGTCTATAATTACCTGTTTTCTCTCTCTTGCCTTTCTTAAAAAGTGGGATAACATTAGCTACCCTCCAATCCACAAGAACTGATCCTGAGTCTAAAGAACATTGGAAAATTATCACCAATGCATCCATGATTTCTAGAGCCACTTCCTTAAGTACCCTGGGATGCAGACCATCAGGCCCTGGGGAATTATCAGCCTTCAGTCCCATCAGTCTATCCAACACCATTTCCTGCCTAATGTGGATTTCCTTCAGTTCCTCCGTCACCCCAGATCCTCTGGCTACTACTATATCAGGAAGATTGTTTGTGTCCTCCTTAATGAAGACAGATCCAAAGTACCTGTTCAACTCCTCTGCCATTTCCTTGTTCCCCATAACAAATTCACCTCTTTCGGTCTTCAAGGGTCCAGCTTTGGTCTTAACTAATTTTTTCCTCTTCACATACCTAAAGAAGCTTTTACTATCCTGCTTTATATTCTTGGACAAATAATTTTACTTAGAGGGTAGAAGCAAGGAACTGCAGATGCTGGTTTACAAAGAGTGCTGGAGTAACTCAATGGATCAGGCAGCATCTCTGGAGAACATGGATAAACCTATCTATGTTCTGAGATGCTACCTGGCCTGCTGAGTTATTTCAGCACTCTGTGCCTTTTTCACCCAAAGGGTGTTTGGAATCTGGAACACATTGCCAGGTCAAAGTAGATATTCTCACCACTTTTAAGGAATATCTGGGTGAGCTCCTGAATTGCCAAGACATAAAAGGATATGAGATTATTGTAGATGAATAATTGATAGTCAGCATGGAGGTGGGGTGATAGGCCTGCCTCTATGCTACATGATTCTGACCTTATGTTTGACACAAGAAACTACAGATGTTGCTTTACCAAAAAAAGACACTAAGTGCTGGAGTAACTCAGTGGATCAGGCAGCATCTCTGGAAAACATGGATAGGCAATGATTCGGGTCTCAAGAAGTGTCCCAACACGAAACCTCACCTATCCTTGTTCTCAAGAGATGTTGCCTGACCCACTGAGTTACTCCAGCACTTTGTGTACCTTTTGTAACTTTATGTTCTTTTCTTATGGTTGTAAGAAAACGAATTTAATAATGGGAAAACATGATATCATGTTATTTTAACCGTGCTTTAAAATGTGCAAAGTGGAGCTGTAATTTAGACGCAGTGATGTATGTTTCATAGTTTTGGGACTAAATAGATGATCTGGGCCTTACTAAGAGGGCTTATTCATAATTAATAGATGTGATTTGACATTAAAACAGTCTGCTGTTAGCATCCCATTTGGTTACTAATTACCACCAGTTCCGAAAAACATAAATGTACAATTGCACATGATAGTAATGTAAACACAGCAGCTTATCTTTCTCTTATAATAAAATAGTGTGCAATTCTGGCAATCCACAGCTATAACACTTGATTATTACTATAGCAGCAAGGCATATTGAGTTAGGCCTTCTTATGTTTATCTCAGATTAGAAATGTTGCAATTTGCTTATACATTGCAAAAAAGGTTGCAGCCTAATCTGGTTTATTACTAATTTCCTTGCATTGCTTCCAATGGAAATTTCAGACGATGGCATAGGCAATGCACTGCAATTTTAACTACAGCCACTAGCTTTAGGACAAAATGCCTCATATTCAGACCACCCAGGAGTATATTACATAATGTGTGTACGCAAGATATACTTACAACAATTCAGTATTCAAAGTAAAATGCTCACAGTTTTCAATAAAGCTTTACATTTCACCTGACTATTCTGTTATTTACATAATCTGTTGTGCTGCTGCAAGTAATGGGCCTGTCCCACTTAGGCGATTTTTCAGGCGACTGCCAGCGACTGTCAAGTCATAGCAGGTCGCTGAAAAACCGGCGATTGGAATGGCGACTGTCAGAGTGGAACACACACACACACACACATATATACACATCGCTTCCTTCACCAGCCAGTTATGCAGGCGGGGGACAGTGAAATTCACACGGTGCAAAGCCAAAGTGATGCAGACACACACCACGATGAACAGGAAGGTTGGCGCTGTAATTAAAACGGTGAAAGCACAGTGTATGGGAAGGGCCACATAAGTCCTTTAAAAGAGGGGGTGAGAAGGGGTGGGGAGAAGAATTGGAGACAACCTTTAAGAAGCCAGAGAAACACGACTGTGAAGCTCGGCGGACATTAACATTACAGGCCGGTTATCCTTGGTTCTGAAAACTACTGTTTACGTTTTTTTTCCCCATTGAGCCAATGAAATTCACCGGTCAGCACCAGCGACAACCTAAAACCTCCTGGTGACCCACTACCACTGCACCTACATATCGAGAATTCTCGCTACTCTCCATGGCGTCAAACTTCTGGTTGCTGCTAATTTTTCAATATGTTAAAAAATTAGCAGCAGAATGAAGCCGCGACTATTTACGAGAATGCGGGAACTACTCACCACCATGCAGGCGACACCCCGGCAACCTCCGGCGAACGTGTGGCGACCTTGTGGCGACCTCATAGTCTCCTGTATTTGCCTAAAAAGTCGCGTAAGTGGGACAGGCCCATAAGAATTTCATTGTTCTATCTGGGACATGTGACAATATTATTATTATTATTTTATTATTAAACTTTTATTACAGACTCGAGGTCCGGATAAAAGACGACATTACATAGAATACATTGCATATAAAAACACAATAAATTACATATAAAAGCTTAGTAAATTACTTATAAGAGCACCATCAATTATATACAAAAACACAATACATGGTTTAAGATCCAGAATAAAAAAATATCAGCGTCCTACAACGAGACAACTAATACCAATGTCTCGACAGCTGGGATTGGTAGCGTTTAGTGCTAAACCTTATGTTTGATAAGTCCAAGATGATTTCATTTTCAGTCGTCAATCTGGCAAATAAATTTATACATATGATTTCTTAGGACAGCTTGTAAAGTACTGACTCCTGCAGCCATAAACATTTCACTTGCACTACACCATCTAGGTTTCTCTAGTAGTATTCTCATGGCATCATTATAAGCTACTTTAAGTCTCTGTAAACTTGTTTTTTCTGTAGTTTGACCACAGGTGTGCAGTATAGAGTGGTGTACAATATGCTCTGAACAGACACATCATCACTTCTGTACACGCACCAAACTTGCGCAAGTGGATATTCGCCTGTACATACAGCATACAGTGTTGCCTATAAATATCCTCATCATCTGTCATTTGTTCTGTGATAAAATGTCCAAGATATTTTACCTTATTACAGACACTAAAGGGCCTATCCTACGAGCATGTGACTCCATGCGGCAAGCGCGACCTAACGTGGTCGCTTGAGCCGTACGGCTTCGCGGGGCCGGTCCCACTTTGATCGCCGGAGCCGTATGGAGTTATGCGGGGCTGGTCCCGACATTGCACGGGGCTCCGAAAAACGGACACTGTCCAAAAATTCCGCGCGACAACGGCCTGCCGGCCCGCAGAAGCATTGTGGCCTTACGCACCGCCTCAATGGGCGTGCGCAGCGTCTCGATGTCGTACGCAGCGTCTTGACGGCGTACGCCTAGCGCGAACTTACCGCGGACTTCGCTCGAACTTCATAAGGGATCACTCGACCTCCGCGCGGCCCCCGCTTCCGGTTTGGTCGCACTCGCCGCATGCAGTCGCATGCTGGTGGGACAGGCCCTGTACGGGGATCACTCGACCTCCACGCGGCCCCCGCTTCCGGTTTGGTCACGCTTGCCACATGCAGTCGCATGCTCGTGGGACAGGCCCTTAAGACAATTTAAATCAGGAAATTTTAGACATTTATCCTCTTTGGTTCTACAGATGATAACAGCTCTCTTACAAGCATTATATTTAATATCATGTTCCACACCATACACAGAACATATAGTAAGGAGCTGCTGGAGACCAGCGCTAGATGGACTAAAGACCACAAAATCATCTGCATACATAATATGGTTCACTAAAGTATTACCAATCATGCACCCAGTATTACAGGCTTTCAATTATTTGGACAGATCATCAATATAAAGATTAAAAAGAACTGAGGACAAGATTCCCCCTTGTCTAACACCAATGCTAACTCCAAATGGGGCTGAGATCCTATTGCCCCATTTTACTTGCATGGTCTGGTGGGCATACCAGTAAGCCAGAATTCTCACAGTGTATTTAGGCACCCCTCTTTGACTCAGTTTAACAAACAACTTTCGATGATTAACCATCTATCCAGCAGAATTCTTTCCAGGACTTGACAATATGCTGGCTATAGCTATGGGCCTGTAATTATTTAGGCTGCCTACTTTACCAGCTTTGTCCTTAATGACCGGCACTGGCAGAACAGACAACATTGAGTCTGGTAACAAGCCATGAATCATAAAGGCTGTAAAACAAATAGCAAGGAGAGGAGCTATCCTCATACTCGCATACTTAAAATACTCTTGGCACTTTTTCCTAATAAATTAAAGCACCTAATAATAAAAAGGCAAATGCATATTCTGCAGAATTCTGAGTATTTATGATCACAGGTCTAACATTGAGATCCACTCATACTTTTTAATTTACTAATCAGAAATGCAATTAGCCAAAACTGAATTCCTGCCAATCAATGGGTTGGGTATGTCTGGGTTGGGGTGTGTGTGCGGGGTATGGTGGGGTGCGGTAGGTGGATAGTGATAGTAAGGGGAGTAAGACCCAGCCACAAAATAATGATAAAGAATATATTGTAATCATACAGCACCTTTCAGATCCTCTGGACGTTCCCAACCAATGAAATAGACCAAAATAAAAATGTTGTGCACTCATAATTTGACATATCTACACATGACTAACTTCAATCTTTGTGTTATCTCATTTCTTTTAGGGTTCACTTTTGCGCTTTGTTTTGATCCTACTTTTTTCCTTGAAAACCTATTTGTGCTCACGCCACCGGCCAGCAATCTAGGTAAGTTCTCGGAAGTCCTCATTTCTTAACTTTCTTTTTCCTCTGTAGAAAAATGCTCCCATTCTCTGGGACTTCTAAGTAGAAATCTCCTTCTTGTAGAAACAAAGCAATATGCTGGTTAATTACACAAAGGTACACAAAGTTTTGTTCAGGGAGCATCTCTGGAGATCAGGTAGCTGGCGATTTGGTTTGAGGCCCTTCTCCAGACCTCCTTCTTAGGAGGTTACTGGATAAAAATACACAATGATGCATTCTGCGAATGAAGGAGCATATTTTGATTCATGAGTGGGAAATGTTTACTGCTTCAGAATAAATAGAAGCGAAGGTGATAAAATTGCCCATATCCCTTCCACAAATGGACAACAAGTCCAGAGTACCCTCACGGTAAACAAAGCAGATGAATCAACAGAATATTTTAAGACTAGTTTAAGGGATGTGGTTAGGAAAGATTTTAGTCACAGATATACCTGCCAACTGAAGCTGGAGAATGCATTAGCCAAACTGGACACATCTCTGAAGAAGGGTCTCGACCCGAAACGCAACCTATTCCTTTTCTTCAGAGATGCTCCCTGACCCGCTGAGTTACTCCAGCTTTTTGTGTCTATTTTTGGACACATCTCAATCTGTGTGTAACAAACGAACAATCTGCTAGAGGTACTCAGCAGGTTGAGCAGCACCTTTAAGGGCCTGTCCCACCAGCATGCGACTGCATGCGGCAAGCGCGACCTAACGGGGTCACTTGAGCCATACGGCCTCGCGCGGCCGGTCCCACTTCGATCACCGGAGCCGTATGGAGTTGTGCGGAGCTGGTCCCGACATCGCGCGGGGCTCCGAAAAACTGACACCTTCCCAAAATTCCGCACAGCCACGGCCTGCCGGCCCGCAGCCGCATTGAGGCCGTACGCACCGCCTCAACGGGCGTGCGCAGCGTCTCGACGCCATACGCAGCGTCTTGACGGCGTACACCTTCGCTCAAACTTCATGTCAACTGGTACGGGATCACTCGACCTCCGCGCGGCCCCCGCTTCCGGTTTGGTCGCGCTTGCCGCATGCAGTCGCATGCTCGTGGGACAGGCCCTGTAGGGGTGAGGTGGGGTGGGGAAGAATTAATAACGCTTCGGGTCGAAACCTTACGCCTTGCCTGAATGGAGAGGGAAGATGGCCAGTGGAAAGGGAAGAGAGGGAGGGGTGAGACAGGGGCCAATGAGTGATTGGTGCATGGAAGAGGGAGGGGTGAAGGATATCGGGCAAATTGTGCCAGGTACATGAGGGGCCGGGGTGCAGTTGGAAGACAGGCAGGTGGATGATAGATGGAGCTAGGCAAAAAGGAGAGCAGATGGAGCTGTTTGGTAAGAGGGGAGGATAATGGTGTTTTCAAGAGAGAGTTAGATGTAGCTCTTAGGGCTTAGGGAATCAAGGGATATGGGGAAAAGGCCGGAACGAGGTACTGATTTCGGATGATCAGCCATGATCATATTGAATGGTGGTGCTGGCTTGAGGGGCCGAATGGCCTACTCCTGCACCTATTTTCTATGTTTCTATGAAGACAGCTGCTGAAACGTGATACTATCGATTTCTATGTCTGCTGAGCATGCTGAGTTTGCACTTTACACTGCAATTTATTTCATCCACCAACATTTTTCCGGCAATATTAGTAAATAGAGTGATTGACATGAATGTTTAAATAATTGTTCTCTCTAGATGCTGGAGGAGCAGCAAGGTCTAGAATGGTGGTGCAACAGTCACAACTCCTTGGATGCAGGTTTGATCCTGACTTCAGGTGTTGCCTCTGCAGTTTGCAGACTTTCATTGTGACTGGACCTTTGCGAGAGAGGTTATATTGCAGGAGTAAATGGAAATAAGGAATGGGCGGAATGGGACCAGCGTGATTGCCCCCACGAGAAACTGGAATGGACCCAATGAGGGAATGTCCTCTTTCCGTGTTGTCACAGAACAGCACAGGCCTCATCCTCTGCTTTAAAGGTCTACATTGTTCAAAGGCCTCATACAAGCAGATAACTTTACTGTAAGAGATGTGAACCTTGTGGCATGCTATTTGATGAAACTGTGCATGCTGTAAGCACTCTCAGTATGCACAACATTTGCATGGAGGACTCTGATCAAATTTCTGTGTGTGCTATAAATACTTGATTGAGTTTAGAATTTCTCGACCATGATCTCTCAGGAAATTAGAAATAGAATGCCAACTGGAAACTCTTGTGCACATGCATTTCAATTCCTTTTTTAGTTCATGTAATCAAAATGATTTTGTTTTTAAAGTGGAGCTGTATTAGTAGTAATGATCAAGACCAAGACCAAACTAAACTAAACTGAAAGTAGACACAAAATGCTGGTGTTGCATTTTCAGAAGAGGAAGGAAAAAACCTAGGTAGAAAAATAAATAAATCAAACAGTAACCATTATAGCAGCTTATCCATAAGTATTGTTTTACGGACTTTCTTAAAAACTCACAACAGGAAAATCTTTTGCAATTACTCCAATAGTTTCCCAGCTGGAGGAGGCACATAATCACACGCTCACCCCCTTCCACCACTATTACCCTCCCAGCCCCACCTGTAATTAGTTTCGGTGTAATAGGGTAGCAATTTGACAGGTCCATTGCTAATAAAGTATTTTAGCACTCCCCAAAATAGAATTTTGGCTCGACCAACCCCAGGAATGACTTGGTCTCATTCTCCAGAGGCATCACTGAATGGGATGATGTCTGATGACCAGCAAACCTCAGCTGGTGGGCGGCACAGTGCGGCAGCGGTAGAGCTGCTGCCTTAACGGCCTGTCCCACTGTACGAGGTAATTCAAGAGTTCTCCCGAGTTTTCCCCTGATTCGGAGAATGCCCGTAGCGGGTCCGTAGGAGTTCGTGGATGTCTCATAACGGCTCGTACGAGTAAAAAGTCACCATTTTTTTCATCACGAGTATTTTTTTACTCGTGGACATTTTTCACAGTGTTGAAAAAATGTCCCGAGTTTACCGGATTTCCCGAGTGCCTACCGTTACTCGTACGAGCCGCTACGAGACATCCACAAACTCCTACGGACCCGCTACGGACATTCTCCGAGTTCGAATCAGGGGAAAACTCGGGAGAACTCTTGAATTACCTCGTACAGTGGGACAGGCCCTTTACAGCGCCAGAGTCCTGGGTTCGATCCTGACTACGGGAGCTGTCTGTATGGAGTTTTATGTTCTCTCTGTGACCACGTGGTTTTTCTCCAGGTGCTCTGGTCTCCCCCCCCCCCCCCCCCCCCCTCTCTGCCCTCCACATCCCAAAGACGTGCAGGTTTGCAGGTTAATTGGCTTTTGTTAATTTTCTCTAGTGTGTAGGATGGTACTAGTATATGCGTGATTGCTGGTCAGAGCAGACTTGGTGGGCCGAAGGGCCTGTTTCCACACTCTATGTCTAAACTAAACGCAACAGAAGCTAGTGTTGCATTTTCAGAAGAGGAAGGAAGAAACCTAGGTAGAAAAATAAATAAAGGAAATAGTAAACATATAAACACAATCCCCAGGTTACGACAAGGTTCCGTTACTGAGAACTGCCCATAATCTGAACAGTTTATAAATCGGAAATGACCAAGAACAGTGTGTGGGAGAGCATCACAGAAACAACTGTGATGGGACAGCGAGCAGGCGCGGGAAGAAGGGCCTTTGATGGTCCTCACTGTTTCATTGAGTGGGAGAACGAGTGAACGAGTTTGCCCAGTGCTCCCAGCTCAATCCAGCTTACGATTCTGTGGATACTCACAAAATGCTGGAGTAACTCAGCAGGACAGGCAGCATCTCTGGAGAGAAGGAATGGATGATTTTTCGGGACTCGCCCCATGGTGGGTTTGGGACAGGGGGAAATAGCATATGGAAATACCCTCTTCCCACTCACATTAGAGTGACACAGTGGCACAACTGGTAGAGCTGCTGCCTCACAGTGCCAAAGACCCAGGCTCCAACCTGACCTCTGGTGCTTCCTGTGTGGAGTTTGTATGTTCTCCATGTGACCGAGTGGGTTTCCTCCAGGAGCTCCAGTTTACTCCCACGTCCCAAAGACGTGTGGGTTTGTAGGTTAATTGGCCTCTGCTAATTTCCTCGGTGTGTAAGGAATACTTGCAAAAGTGGGATAAAATAGAACTAGTACACAGGTAATTGATGGTTAGCATGGACTGGGTGGGCTGAAGGGCCTGTTTCCATGAGGCATCTTTGAATCAAATTCAAGCACTCACTCAGCAGAGGATGCCTGCAGTCCCACAAAGTAGACAGCAAATCCATCCCCATCCATCCTACTGTTCTTCCCAACACTTTGTCAGATGTGTGGGAGGTATATGTCAGGCATTTGTAACCCAGGGAGGAGCTGTATATTGTTTTTCTCCTCCTTGCACCAATACTGTATCGATTTATTTGCCACATCCATTAGTATGTTAAATGCAGCTTACATTTTGGCAGAGATGTGAGTGCTATCAATTACTTACATTCAGATATTAAGAATTAATATTTTTTGCAATAACATATTGGAATAGGGTAGTAATATTTTGCATTGCATCCCCAAAGTATCCATCGGGACAGGCAACATCTCTGGATAGAAGGAATTGGAGACGTTTCAGGTCGAGACCCTTCTTCATACTGAAGAAGGGTCTCGACCCGAAACATCAACCATTCCTTCTATCCAGAGATGCTGCCTGTCCCGCTGAGTTACTCCAGCATTTTGTGCTTATCTTTGGAATCAACTGTAATGACTTATTTTGGGGTTTACAGTCATAGCTCATGATCAATGAGCAGAGCTGTGAAGAATGTTGGTCTGCTCCTATTTGCAAAACAAATGCTGATTTTACTCTAACCTCCCACAAAGCAAGTGGAAAATAAAACAGATATGACATATGTGATTTATTTTTTCTGTTTTTAAATGCCAATTGATTGAACAAATGCAGCAGGTTTTAATTAATCCAAACAACCAAAGTATTTTTGCTTTTGTAGGTTGGTTACTATTAAAATATCCCCATCTCACATTACACTGATAAATATTGATTTGCAGCAGTCAGTCAGTGAGATCATCTCGGTAGAAGTAAAGCAAGGAGCCTCGATTGGAGTTTGGAACTAACAGGGCCTGCTGCCAGACGTAACATTTGGCTGGCTGCCCTGTAACATTGGGCCAAAAGCAGCTTTGGAAACATCTTCTAAATAGTTGAAGGTAGACACAAAATGCTGGAGTAACTCAGCGGGACAGGCAGCATCTCCGGAGAGAAGAAATGGGTGATGTTATGAGTCAAGACCCTTCTTCAGACTGATAGTTCTTCAGGCTGATTCTAAATAGTCCCTCCGTAACTCCATGGTCAATTTGTCCCTTCCCAACCAAACCACCCCCTCTCCTGGCACTTTCCCTTGCAACCGCAGGAAATGCTACACTTGTCGCTTTACCTCCCCCCTTGACTCCATCCAAGGACCCAAGCAGTCTCTCCAGGTGCGACAGAGGATCACCTGCACCTCCTCCAACCTCATCTATTGCATCCGCTGCTCTAGGTGTCAGCTGCTCTACATCGGTGAGACCAAGCGTAGGATTGGCGATCGCATCGCCCAACACCTCCGCTTGGTTCGCAATAACCAACCTGATCTCCCGGTGGTTCAACACTTCAACTCCCCCTTCCATTCCGAATCCAACCTTTCTGACCTGGGCCTCCATGGCCAGAGTGAGCCCCACCGTAAATTGGAGGAGCAGCACCTCATATTTTGCTTGGGTAATTTACACCCCAGCGGTATGAACATTGACTTCTCCAATTTCAGGTAGTCCTTGCTTTCTCCTTCTTTCCCCTCCCCTTCCCAGCTCTCCCACAGCCCACTGTCTCCTCCTCTTCCTTTCTTCTTCTCCCCCCCCCACCCCCACATCAGTCTGAAGAAGGGTCTCGACCCGAAATGTTGCCTATTTCCTTCGCTCCATAGATGCTGCCTCACCCGCTGAGTTTCTCCGGCATTTTTGTCTACCTTTGATTTTCCAGCATCTGCAGTTCCTTCTTAAACACTAAATAGTCGAAATGTGATTATGCTCTGCAATGGGAGAAATTGTGAACCACCTTGATCTACTCATATTTCCAGACAATAAACAAAATACAATTTTGGTTGTCTTCAGGAACAGAATCTTCCTCTCCAATTTCAGCGGAGCTATAAGTACGTGACATGAGTCAGCTTAGGTTTAATGCTGTATAAATATAGAATTCTTCTATGCTAATTATCGAGGATCATCTAAAACATTCTCATGGCGTGGATGTGTTCTCAGTCCCCTACCGTGCTCACTGCACACTCACAACTGTGCGGCAAAATTTAGCTCTAACGCAATCTATAAATGTGTACATGATGCCACTGTAGTGGGCCGGATCACAAACAATGATGAGATGGAATACAGGGAGAGGATAGAGAAGTAATAACATGGTATCAGGACATTGACCCCTCCCTCAATGCTAGTTATTGACTTTAGGAAGTATGATGGAGTATATTGGAGATATGTTGAAATCAGCATCAACGGTGTGGAAGTGGAAATGGTTGAGAGCTTCAAGCTCCTTGGTGTTAATATTACAAATGATCAGTCATGGACCAATCACATAGAGGCGGCAGACAAGAAGGCACAGCAACACCTTTACTTTCTTAAGAGACTGAGGAAATTTGGCATGTCTCCAATGACACTGACAAACTTCTATAGATACACCATGGAAAGCCTACTGTCAGATTGCATCACAGTTTGGTTTGGGGATAGTTTTACCGAAGACCGCAAGAAATTGCAAATAGTCGTAGATGTAGCCCAATCCATCAACGAGATCAGATTTCCCACCATTGACTCCATCCACACTTAACGCTGCCTTGGAAAAGCAGCCATTATGACCAAAAAAATACACAAAGTGCTGAAGTGATTAAGCGGTATCTCTGGAGAGCATGGATAGGTGACATTTTGGGTCAGGACCCTTCTTCAGACCAAAGAGGTGAATCGAACAATTCTAATGCAAGGTAGGGAACTGCAGATGCTATTTTACACCGAGGATAGATACAAAATGCTGTATTTTGTGTCTAGTTTCTAATGCATGTTACAATTTGACAGACAATAGGAGACTAATAACAAACAGGTAATACAGGAAATCAGCCAGATGGGCAGCACTTGCAGAGAGGAAAATAGAGCTAACATTTCAGGGCGATGATTTATCATCAGAATTGATATAAATTGGATATCAGAAAAGTTTTAAAATTGCAGTGAAGGGCAGGAGTGTAAACCGAATGACAGGGTGAGAATGAATAACATATGTGGTAGTAGGCCGACCTGAAAGAGGGTGGCAGCTGGTTGGAAAGATGATAACCCATATGGAGAAGGTGTAGGTCAAGACGAAGATCAAAAAAGGAAGAGAAAAATAGTGCTGGAGATGTGATATACAAACAGGGGCGACATGCAGTGTGTGCGGAGAGAGGAATCCCATAGAGTTGCAGGTTAGTGACGACATATCAGATGAGAATACATGGATAGGATAGGTTTGAAGGGTTATGGACCAAGCGCAGGCAAGTGGGACTAGGGTAGCTGGGACATTGTTGGCCGGTGTGGGCGAGTTGGGCCAAAGGGCCTGTTTTCGCACTGTATTAATCTATGACTATGACTCTAATTTACCTTCAAACAGCCGTCACAAAATTACTTTCTCAAGTTCTTGCCTATTGCTGTTGCAATGAACCTTCCCTCATTTTAGCACTTTCATCCTGGGGCCAGTCTTCTTAACCTTATCCATAACTATCGTAAAACGTACGGAATTATGGTCACAATTACAGAATTCTTTCACTTTCCAGAAATAAACTAATGTTTGTTGTATCATTGCTGATCTCATAACAGAAAACAGGGCACTACAAACAGATCTCAGAGTTGCTCTCACTTTTTAGATGTCGAGCCAGTTTGGAACAAAATGTTAACAAATGGCCAGAGAGCTGTGTTGAAATCAGACAGCTGTTCACTTTGGCTAATACGGTGAAAGCTCATAGCTGCAACCTTTACTCTTGTGGCACAAATAGATTTAAAACGGTCCACACCTCCCATTTCACCAATCACAGTATGACAATTATGTTGCTATGAAAGGCTAATATATGCTTGCTTATATATCCTTATTTACACAGTCTCCTAGTCTGAGTCTGCAGAAGGGTCTTGACCCGAAAACTCACCCATTCCTTCGCTCCAGAGATGCTGCCTGTCCCGCTGAGTTACTCCAGCATTTTGTGTCTATCTTGAGTCAGAACAAATGGTTCCAGTTTGCACTATAATCCATTGAGTTACTCCTAAACTCCAAAGGCATACATTCTATGGCAGATAATGTAAAATACATTGTAAAGGGACCTGATGTTCAGAATATAACTGCCAACCAAACATAACTGTAATATACCCATTAGCTGTGACACCATAAAAGGAGGTGGGGATGAACCTACTTCTAAAAAAATGAAATATGCAGAGATATTGAATAGTAGTTGGGACTGTGTTACAGTGTTACAGACAGGAAGTCACTCAAACAGTTTGAAAATATAGGGCATTTTGCAACTTCATGCTTTGATAAGCATATAAATATTGGCACACAGGTAGTTCTGCTATAACACAAAGGTTACATTCCAAGGAAACCTTGCGTTATAGAAAATCCTGTTATAAAAAACAATTAAGTCAATGGGGGAAAAGGGGGTTAAGGGCAAGAGAGCTTCAGACTCAAAACAATAAAGATTTTCCCTGAAGATAGACAAAAAATGCTGGAGTAACTTGTTAATTTCTGTAAGGTGTCCTTGAGACTTTTGAAAGGCGCCCACAAATAACATTTATTATTATTATTATTATTAAGTGGGACAGGGAGCATCTCTAGAAAGAAGGAATGGGTGACGTTTCGGGTCGAGACCCTTTTTCAAAAGCCAACAGTGTTTGATTACTGCAGGGAGGTTACATGGAAACAGTGTTTTCCCCCAAATTGTGTTTTTTTCCAAGACAGCTTTTTTTCTGCTTATCATTTCTTGGAAAACTTGGTTAAGCTAAATATAAAAAATTGAAAAATCTCGGTGAAATGCAGAATGGCCATTTTGGTACAGTGCCTTTCTCTGCTGTGAGATTGGCATGCTATTTGCAGTGGTGAAAAATGCCCTCATAAATCACTCATATACTCCATGAGTCTATAGCCTTATGGAATGTCATATATTGAGAAATTATTGCCGATTTATATTCTTTAAAATCCAATGCTTGTGATATTGAATGGATAACATATTAAAAATAGTCTAACCATCTCAGTGGCTGTGTCAAGGCTATAAATATCATGGATTGTGCACACGTCCAGTTGCAATCATAAATCATAGTTCTTCAACCAGTTGTTTTACTCACTTTAATCAGCTTCATATCCTGTCAAAACTCTGGCTTCATTCCTGTCGCCAGCTTTAGTGCCTGTCCAATACTCCAGCTTTCCTTTCACCCACTCCCCAGCATCTCTTCTTGTCAATGCATCCTAGGCTTTGCTCCCTCAACAAAACTTGCTCGGCGAACTTCAGGTTGGCTGCCTACCTTTTCACCCATCAATATCTGCCCTGAAAAGGCCAGAGCTGCACAATCTGTCCCTCACAAATAACACTATAAGGTCATGGTTTTGTACCTTGGAACATTGTTGGGCAGCACAGTGACGCAATGGCAGAGTTGCTTCCTTACAGCTCCAGAGATTCAGGTTCCATCCTGACTACGGGTGATGTCCGTACATAATTTGCACGTTCTCCCTGTAACCACATGTACTTTCTCCAGGTGCTCTGATTTCCTCCCACGCTCCAAAGACATACAACATTGTTAGTTAATTGGCTTTGGTAAGTTGTAAATTTATCCCTGGTGTGTAAGATAGTGTAGGTGTAGAGGGTGATTGCTGCAGCATGGACTCGGTGGGCCGAACGGCCTGCTTCCGCACTGTATCTCTAAAGTCTAAAGGCCAAGGCAGAGATGAGGAAAAACACAAGGATCTCGAGAGGAATTTGGAAGGGCTAAGGCACAGTGCCAATTCTCTCATCCTATCCACTTCAACAGATATACTATGTACCCTAGATTTCTAGTTCTATCCCAAATCAGTATTGCTTCAATTCCAGTTTTCATTCATTGCCTGCGTTGTCGAAAGCCAAGGAACTGTTTTGCAGATCCACATTAAAGCACAGCTTACGCCAATGTATTTCTGTTAGGTCTCCACTATGCTCTGTTTCATTGTCCCTGCAGCAAACAAAAGTCTTTCTTTTCCCTCTTTACTTTTCCATTTTTGCCATTTCTCATCCCAACCCCTCACTGTATTGTACATCATTGTGTTGAACCCTCTCCTTTTGGCCCAATTACCTGTTCTGGAATGTTCCATCATGTTACAATAGACAGTAGGCAAAAGACAATGGGTGCAGGAGTAGGCCATTCGGCCCTTCGAGCCAACACCGCCATTCACTGTGATAATGGCTGATCATCCACAATCAGTACCCCGTTCCTGCCTTCTACCCATATCCCTTCACTCCGCTATCTTTATGAGCTCTATCTAATGCCCCTGTCCCACTTAGGAAACCTGAACGGAAACCTCTGGAGACTTTGCGCCCCACCCAAGGTTTCGGTGCGGTTCCCGGAGGTTTTTGTCAGTCTCCCTACCTGCTTCCACTACCTGCAACCTCCGGCAACCACCTGCAACCTCCGGGAACTGCACGGAAACATTGGGTGAGGCGCAAAGTCTCCAGAGGTTTCCATTCAGGTTTCCTAAGTGTGACAGGGGCATAACTCTCTCTTGAAAGCATCCAGAGAATTGGCCTCCACTGCCTTCTGAGGCAGAGAATTCCACAGGTTCACAACTCTCTGGGTAAAAAATGGGACCTGGGTGTGCTTGTACATCAGTCACTGAAAGTAGCATGAACCCACGCTGTACTTCCTCAATGGCAAGAATGTCCTTCCTCAAATTTGGAGACCAAAACTGCACACAATACTCCAGGTGTGGTCTCACCAGGGCCCTATACAACTGCAGAAGGACCTCTTTGCACCTATACTCAACTCCTCTAGTTATGAAGGCCAACATGCTATTAGCTTTCTTCACTGTCTGCTGTACCTGCATGCTTACTTTCAGATTTCCCATTCACCCTCCCAAACCTTGACCTCAACTTTATATTTTATTTATTTTTTGTATTTGTTTCGTGATTGCATTTAAAGTGCTGGTAAAGCTACTGCAAGTAAGAATTTCACTACTCTGTCATCTACTCTGCACATGACGATTTAATGCTCATGACTGCATCTCCACCAGTATAATTTGATGGGATAATTAAGTACTTTGATATGATTTATTTGTACTGGTTGCTTCTATGACTTTACATGACTTTATAGGTTGCTTTCTAGAATTGTTTTACGTTGTTAGTGCCTTCATGTAATGTAGCTGCTGCTGGACTTTATCCAGACTTCAAAGCCTCTGCACTAATCAGTGGCTCCCAGAAATACGTGGATTGGTGAGTGTTCCCTTTGGAATCCAGCAAGAGAGAAAATAACAAAGGTGCAGGAGTGAGTTGGGCTGGTGAAAGAGAGAGAATAAGATGAGGAGGAAAAGGAAAAGACTAAACCTGTCCACCCATTCCTTCTATCCAGAGATATTGCCTGTTGCTGACTTACTGCGCTTACAGCTCCAGTGATCCGAGTTCAATCCTGGCTATGGGTGCTTGTCTGTATGGAGTTTGTATATTCTCCCTGTGACCTGCGTGGGTTTTCTCCGAGGACT
The DNA here is from genome assembly GCF_010909765.2 of Amblyraja radiata. Taxonomy (NCBI): domain Eukaryota; kingdom Metazoa; phylum Chordata; class Chondrichthyes; order Rajiformes; family Rajidae; genus Amblyraja; species Amblyraja radiata. The sequence continues at coordinate 28,515,867 of NC_045961.1, forward strand.
CCGATTTCCTCCCACACTCCAAAGACGTACAGGTTTGTGGGTTAATTGGCTTGGTATAAACGTCAATTTATAAATGCAATTAATAAATTGTCCCTCGTGTGTGTAGGATAGTTTTTGTGTGCGGGCATAGCTGGTCGGTGAGGTTGTGCTGCATCTCTAAACTAAACTAAACTAAACTAAACTAAACTAAACATCCTAAAGACTGGAGATTTCCCCATCTTTAAGATCATTAAGATCTCAACCCATCATCTTGAAACGTTAACTCTGTTTCACTTTCCACAGTTGCTGCCTGGCTTGCAGAATGTTACCAGCATTTTCTGTCTTTATTTCAGATTTCCAGTACAGATAGTGCTGCCATAACACAATAATTATGTTCCTAAGAAACCTCGTATTATAAAAAATCATGTTATACAGCGGCACTTTAACTAAGAGTGTAGTTTCTGAGTTCTGAGTACTTCAGTGGTCTCCAGGCCTAGACAAGAGTAACCACAGATTATTCTTGTTTCCAATAACTTTCATAGATTACAAGAGGCAGAGCTAAATCTCATCTGGCCTGCATCTTATTTTTTTTCTGGTTCACAAATCTATTGATTTGCAATTTTCATGATTTTTTTCACGTGAGGTGGGTGCCTCCTTTTAACGTTCTATAGCCACAGAAATTTGTTTTACAACAAAGGTGTAGGTCAGGATTTAGATAATAAAGTGCTGAAAGCAGCACCATAGGGCTATAAATAAAATGTTGCTAACAATGACCTCAGCAAACTGATTCCCAAATGGTGAACAAATCAGCTATAAAAACAGATGGATTATTCATATCAATCGGCCTACTGCCGCTGAATTAGAGAGAAAGAAGAGAACATTGTTAACAGCTCCAAAGTGTTTTTGACATGTCATAAATAAAAGTTAAGTCACTGATAAACACTGAACTCCATTCCATTGTTCGAACATCGGTTAAAGCTTGTTGTTTGTTCATGGGAATGCTGAAACTGCTGCAGTATCTATAATTATGTGCAAACGAAAGATGAAGATTTTCATTTAAATGATGCCTTGCGCAATCTCAGTATATCCTAAAATGCTTTACAATCAATGAATTAATTTTTAGAAAAGTAGATGCAGCTGTAATATAGGAAGCATGGAAAACTATTTAATAGCAAAATATTAATGAAAGATAAATGATTTTAAAATGGTGTTGGTTGAGACAGAATATTGGGCAGGATAAGTGCAATTCCCTTTGTTCTTTCAAATGGAACCATGGGTCTTTCACATTCAATTGATTTTATATATCAGTTCTAATCTATGTGGATCTTAAGAATCTGATTTGCAAGTGACATGGTATTTAAAACATTCAATAACAAATTGCAAAATTACCTAAAATCTCTCCTTCACCTTCGACCATGCTGCAGGGAATGTCCTCTTTGTCGGCATGGTGATGGGAACGTAAAATTCCTGTGGACATGGCCCAATCCCTTTCCCACCAATGCCGATTTTGCAGCTGTGTATACTGCACTCCAGTTTATCCAAATTCCTTCCTCATAAGGGCGGCACAGTGGCATACCTGATAGAGCTGCTGCCTCACAGCACCAGAGACCCTGGTTTGATCTTAGAAACATAGAAACATAGAAAATAGGTGCAGGAGTAGGCCATTCGGCCCTTCGAGCCTGCACCGCCATTCAATATGATCATGGCTGATCATCCAAATCAATATCCCATACCTGCCTTCTCTCCATATCCCCTGATCCCTTTAGCCACAAGGGCCACATCTAACTTAAATCTAGCCAATGAACTGGCCTCAACTACCTTCTGTGGCAGAGAATTCCACAGATTCACCACTCTCTGTGTAAAAAAATATTTTCTCATCTCGGTCCTAAAAGACTTTCCTCTTATCCTTAAACTGTGGCCCCTTGTACTGGATCTTGACTCGGGCACTCTATGTGTGGGGTTTGCACTTCTTCTTCCGACTGCATGGGTTTCTTCCAGCTTCTGGCTTCCTCCTACATCCCAAAGATGTGCAGGTTTGTAGGTTATTTGGCCTCTGTAATATTGCCCCTGGTGTGTAGGGAGTGAATGCAAAATTGGGATAACATAGAACTAGTGTGAACGAGTGATCAATGGTCGGCATGAACTCACTGTATTGAAGGGCCGGTTTCCATGCTAATTCTCTAAACTGAACAAATTGGCAGAGGTTGCAGGACCCACATTTTTTCCTGAACTTCTATTACATTATCTGAGATAGGGGGAAGAAAATATGGAAATGAACATAAAGTAAAAGGATTACAGACTACAGCTGTTTAAGAAGGAACTACCAATCCTGGAAAAATCAAAGGTAGATAAAAATGCTGGAGAAACTCAGTGGGTTAGGCAGCATCTATGGAGCGAAGGAAGAGGTGACGTTTCGGGTTGAGACCCTTCTTCAGACTCTCTGTGCTAAATCCTATAGGGGCCTTCTTGGAACCTGAGATAAGATTTTTTTTAATCCACAAATAACCACAGAACATAAACCTCCCCAGAAAATGTTGACTATTATATACTTGTTGGATGCTGCAAAAGCTTGGAGAGTAACAAATGAAACAATCAAAAGCATTAAATTATCTGAAGAAGGGTCTCGACCCGAAACGTCACCTATTCTTTCGCTCCATAAATGCTGCCTCATCCGCTGAGTTTTTTAACCACAGACTACAGCTCGGTCACCAGACAGCCATCATTTGAAAGTGTATAGTGATTCATAGCATTTTATCTGCAGAATTGGAGAATGCTTTTACCAAATTGTATTACGACAGATTTAAATAAAATGTTGTACATTGTCGCCAATGTGGAGAGAGTGGATATGAAAGTGGGATAACATAAAAATGGTTCAATGGTTGGCGTTGGCTCGATAAGTCAAAGGGCTTGATTCCATGCTGTGTCACTAAACAATGAAAGGATTATTCATAGAAAAATTGTCGGAAACGGCATATCTGGACGAAATGCGACTCCTTCTAGCAGGCAAAGCAGACCAATTCTTATTGATTTGGTCTCCTCTTATCGACTTCTTATAAGCATATGGTGCAACACAACCATAGAAATAAAATGTTTTCGAATCAGGTGGCGAGTGGCCTGGAACATAAAATAGGTATATAGCTTTCAATCTTCTTTTTCCTTTTCCTCTTTTATTTTTATTTTCTCTATTTCGTCTCTTTCTCCTTCTACTTCTTCTTCTTCTTTCTTCTTCCTTCTTTGGGACTATCTTTCTATCTCACGCACCACTTATGTCAATCTCTTCTTTTCTTCCTTATTTCTGTTTTGCTATTAAATTAAAAAATAAGAAGTTGTATATGAAATGTAATATGTCAACAAGTATTAGGTACTGAAAAGGCACCACAGTATTGTACTTACTTCTAACAAAAATAAATTTAAAAAAAAGAAAAATTATTACTCGCAAGGAAATAAAACAAATTACTGGAAGGACTTAGCAAGTAAGACAACATCTGTGGAGGGGAGTTGATGGACAATGTTTCCAGTCGGGACCCTTCCTCACACTGAAGGGCACTTGGAGATATAACCCAGAATAATATGGTTATAAACCTACTGGATTCATTTTTCAATATATTATGTGACGCACTTGTTTTACTGACTGTTAGGATGGTTGATGTTTCCAAAGAGCAGCTGAAGTTATCATTGGCAGTTTAAGATGCTGAACCAGACATTAGTTGACATTAGTCTTCACTTCTTCTTTAGCATCCTCAATATGTAACATAAAGGCTTTGAATCCTTCTTTCAGCGTAGGTTCACGAGATTGATCCCCGGGATAGCGGGACTGTCATATGATGAAAGACTGAAAAGACTAGGCTTGTATTCACTGGAGTTTAGAAGGACGAGGAGGATCTTATAGAAACATATAAAATTATAAAAGGACTGGACAAGCTAGATGCAGGAAAAATGTTCCCAATGTTGGGCGAGTCCAGAACCAGGGGCCACAGTCTTAGAATAAAGACAAAGTCATTTAAGACTGAGGTGGGAAAAAACTTTTTCCCCCAGAGAGTTGTGAATTTAATGAATTCCCTGCCACAGAGGGCAGTGGAGGCCAAGTCACTGGATGGATTTAAGAGAGAGTTAGATAGAGCTCTAGGGGCTAGTGGAGTCAAGGGATATGGGGAGAAGGCAGGCACGGGTTATTGATAGGGGACAATCAGTCATGATCACAATGAATGGCGGTGCTGGCTCAAAGGGCTGAATGACCTCCTCCTGCACCTATTTTCTATGTTTCTATGTTAATACAAAGAGTAGGCCTCAGGTCTCTGCTAAATCCTGTAGGGGCCTTCTTGGAATCTGGATTTTATTTAATCCACAAATAACCACAGAACATAAACCTCGCCAGAAAATGTTGACCATTATATACTTCTTGGATGCTGCAAAAGCTTGGAGAGTAACGAATGAAACAATCAAAAGTATTACATTATTTTGAAAAAATTAAAGGTATAAAACAGAGAAGTTGGTAGCATCCAAGGCTCACAGTATGTGGCTTAAATCATTAACTAAGACAGGCAATCAATACATTGAAGATCTCCAACTTGAACCATAAAATGACATAATACTACACACGAGAGAATCTCCAATAGATCCTGAGAGGTGTAATTTAAACTACCAGCAGAATTAACAAAACAGGGTCCATCATCGATTTTCCGGCACCCTTGGTTCATGAGCCTTTCTGGATTATCCATTTCGTTGGACCAACGGCCCCTGACAGGAGTCCAATGTTACCAGAACGGTCTGCCTAGATAGACGAGTAGCCAGGATACTTGGCCCGCAAAGTTGGCCTCAGAAGTCGGCTGTGGTAACGGATCTGCCGGCTCTGGCCAGGCCGGAGTTCCAGGGCTCTGGCCGCAGGGTGCAAATTGGACGTGCCGAATGGCTGCGGAACTCCCAATGAGGTGGTGATCGGCCGCCTCACCCAGCCCTGGCCCTACATTTTTAGCGAGACTTCCATGGGAGATTTCATGTACACTCTTGTAATTGTATCCAGTTTAAAGGGGGCGCCGGACCACCAGTTGGCGGATTATCGGTGATGGACCTGTATCATTACTTTATTTTGCAAAGGGAAAACTGCAATTCTTTCAAAACGGCCTCGAATGGATAATTAAGGCCCATCCCTTACAAAGCTTTACTACATATCTTTAGTTGAGACATTGTAGCAAGATAAGGCATAAAGAACAAATTTGACATTCTCCTTTTAGATCCGATAATCTCAGCAATTCTTTCATCTTTATCAAATAAAGTACAAATTCTGGATTCATTCCATATTAGGACCCCAAAACACCAATAATTCAAGGCTTCCAGTTGAGGGAGATTTTAAAGCATTTAATCTCTTACAAAATTTGCATAACCAATTTGTACACCTTTTCTCTGGAAATTTAAAGTAGTTGCATAGATCATGTGTCAGATCACAAACCAAAATCAGACTCAATTCATGTTTTCAAAGTGTTCAGAACGCCATTGGGAAAAAAGGGCAACAATAATCTACAATCACTAATAAGCAAGTGTGTTTTCTTTTATCTCTTCTGTTTTAATGCTGCTTTGCACAATTGTTGCATTCAAGTATATAGAAGATATTTTTTAATATTTAGGAATGCTTTATTTGTTAATAGAAATAATTTTATCATACAATACTTTACACAAAATTAAATACAAGAAAGAAGAGATAATGAGATTTGACTTTAAATTTATTATTAGTTTCCTTCACCACAGTATTTGTAGATTAACTAGGGAGAAATGACCTCATCTCCAGCCCCAGGCCACATATCTGGCATTATTCAAATATTTTATCATTGAGTAAAGTAGGGCAAAAATATCAGATAGCAGGATAGCTGTCTTGTTTTCTTGAAACAGATGACATGAAATGTAAAAGGAAAAATTATCCTTTTTATATCCTTCTTTGGGGTCACCTCTAATAACCTGACATTTTGTTTTGTTTAGAGATACAGCGTGGAAACAGGCCCATCAGCCCACTGAGTCCATGCCAACCAACAATCACCTGTACACTAGTTTTATGTGATCCCAGTGTCGTATCCTACACACTAGAGGCACTTTACAGAAGGCAATTAACCTGCACGTCTTCATAATGTTGCAGGACACCAGAGCACCTGGAGAAAACCCACGTGGTTATAGGGAGAACGTACAAACTCTGTGCAGACAGCACCCATACTCAGGATAGAAATAGGAACTCCTGTGCTGTAAGTAGCAGCTCAACCATTGTGCTACTGTGCTGCCCAAATATGAAATGTTTTCATAGTTTCCAATTACACATGGGCTGCTGAATATTCGGTTAAGATCCAGCTACAGTGTCATATGATTCTGCTAATGCTAAGTTTCACGCCTGCACAGAAGACATTTTAAAGGCATTCTGCGCTGACCTGGGAGGAATGGCTATACAAATATTTTACATCCAGTGCTAGTTTCCTTTAGCTACCATTAAAATTAGCATAAATTTAAAACCGCCAACTGTTGCGAGATTAATAAAGACAATGTTGGCACAGATGCTAATGCAGGATAACAGATAATACTAATACAATACCCACCACAGGCAGGAAAAGTAGGAAATGGATTGTGAATTGTCTTACAGCTGGCTGTGTTTCTACAAGTTAACATTTAAGATATACTTCTGCATATCTTATGGGATATTCTTTGACAGCCAGGTACATCCAAAGGAACTAACCTTTTTTACAAAAATAACACCACTACAATTTTGCACTTACACAGCACCTTTAATGTAATAAAACATCCCAAAACATTGAAATAGATTATAAAATGAAATTTTAAAAGATATTTACATTTCTTTGAAATTTTACATCCAATTAAGGCCATGAAAATGCAAAAAACAAAATCTTAGGAAATATTCAATGGTCTTCTGAATTTTGACTAACCATTTGACAGTCAAGATTTAACCCTCTATCAATATATATATATTTTAAAGTTTCTTCTGTGGCGCTTGTTAAAAATGTAAATACATAATAGATTTCTCCTTATTAAAATATGCTGTGATTTTCTCAAAGTGCAATTAATCAATTCAAACATGTTTTGCTCTTTATACATCCATGTAGACCATCTATGTTTTTGTAATGCTAAGCTGAATTTTGGAGTCTACATGTTACCATAGCCAAGTAAAGTGTCATTGTTATAATTTTCTGGGTGATCTCACGATCCTTTCATCTGTCTTGAATGGAGATGTAGCATGCATCCTATTTGATTCTGTTTTGTTGTGTTTTAATAACATAAGACTATTTTTAAAAGAAACAATAAAAGACACAAATAAAAATAATAATACTAGAGGCAGAGTTAATATCAATTGATAATATTAGTAATGTAGGAATGATATACATGAAATGTTTTTAATACGTTATGTACCTGCCTCTAATAAAAAGATTATATATTTTTTAAAAGACACAAAGGTCGCAAGTGCTGAAGTAACTCAACGGGTCAGGCAGCATCTCTGGAGAACATGAATAGGCATAGTTTCGAGTCAGAACCCTTGTTCAGACTGGTTGTAGTAGGGAGGGAGAAAGCTGGAAGAAAGGCAGGGCAAAGCCTAGCAAATTATTTATGGATTCAGATGAGGGGGTTTCTATTGGTCAATGGAGGGCCAAATTCTCCCTGACTTGCAGGGTATATCCAGTGTAGTCTTTGTTCTGTGTTACCAGCAACTGTGTTATGCATCTCTCAGTTGCATTGTGGTTTTTTATCCTCCTTCAAAATGTTTTCATTAAGTTAGTAACCAGTGTATCATCAACATCCCTCTTGTTCACTACAGCCCCTCCTTCTTTATGACTTAAAGCATACCTTATTCTCTCATGCTCCTAGTTCTGATGAAGGGTCATTGATGCGAAACATAACACATTTTTTCTCTCTCCAGATGCTACCTGAATACATCCAGCACTTCACATTGTTATTTACCAACCATTTTACAATCCATCCAAATTGCTTTGAACTCAAAAGCCATTATGTTACGCAGCTTTTTTATGTGGTGACTTGATCAATGTTATCTTTATATTAACATATTCTCCAGAGATGCTGCCTGACTTGCTGAGTTACTCCAGCACTTTGTGTCATTTTAACGAACATTTCGCTTGATAGATTTTCCATGGTTATAAAATCTTTTTATACTGTGGATATAAAATATTTTTATTTACCTTACAGTTAATACTGACAGCAACAGAATGAGCTGACAAAGGCAAATAAATTATTTCATGCTGTCTCTGGGTCAACAAAATTTTAATACACAAAATGTACATTTAAAAGATCGCCTCTGTTTTCAAATTATCACCATGGTGGAGGAAGAGGATTTGAAGTGGGGATGGGGGTGGGGTAGTAAGTGGAGATTTGCGAAGCTATGGGGAAAACTGGGGGTCAGGAAGAAAATCACTGAAGTGGAGGTAAACAACGTGAGGCAGAGAAAGTGAAAGGGAGAAGAAATTCAAGGAATAATAAAATGACTAACAGAATATTATATTACGATTTTCTTTTTTATCCATGATGAATTATTAGTTTAGTCTTTACAGTTTTCATAGTAGGCATCTGTCTTTAATAGCACATACTCATTATGTAAGATAGACACAAAATGCTGGAGTCACTCAGCGGGACAGGCAGCATCTCTGGAGAGAAAGAATGGGTGACGTTTCAGTCTGAAGAAGGTTCTCTACCCGAAAAGTCACCCATTCCTTCTCTCCAGAGATGTTGCCTGTCCCGCAGATGTACTCCAGCATTTTGTGTCTATCTTCGGTTTAAACCAGCATCTGCAGTTCCTTCCTCCACATCCTCAGGTGGCGCTGTACGAAGGTGTCCTCGCCAACGGTCTGTCTCGTCCTTTTCTTCATTTGTTGTTTTTAGTCTGTTGTTAAATGTATGTTTTAGTGTATCTTTAGTTTTGTATTATGTGGCGAGTGGGGGAAACATTTTTATTTCTTTCCTCGACGGAGATGCAACTTTTCCGTATCATATCTCCGCCTGCGCTGCGGCCTAACATCGTGGAGATGGCGGTCCCTTTGCTGGGGATCGATTTCGGGAGCTCCAACCGTTGGAGCCTGCGGACTTAACATCGTGGAGCTCGCGGTCCCTTGGTTAGGGACCGACTTCGGGAGCTCCAAGCCGCGGGAACTTTGATCACCCCAACTCAGGAACTTTGATCACCGGCTGCGGAAGCTTCGATCGCCCCGACTGCGGATGGTTCAACTGCCCCGACCGCGGGAGAAAAGAAAGGAAGAAGGTAAGACTTTATTGCCTTCCATCACAGTGCACTGTGATGGATGTTTATGTTAATTTTTATGTGGTTGTGTGTCTTGTTGTTTTTTTGGTATGACTTTATGGCAAATCAAATTCCTTGTATGTTTTTACATTCTTGGCTAATAAATAAATTACAATCACAATTACAATATAGGAGTAAATGCTGGTTTTAGTTACAAATACTACTGCATAGATGTTGCAGCATTGCATTTTTTGCTTGGTGCTGATATTAAATAACTACCAACTACCTCCCACTCCACACTTTTTTAAATAAACATTTCCCTCATATATTTCTTATCTTCTACCTCAGATAGTTACAACTGACGTTCAACTTTACTCCAAACACATTTTGAAATAAGTAAAACAAACATAGAGTGTAAGGTTATGCCTTTCATGCTAATCCAAACTTCATGGACAGCAAGTCTTTTTCTGATGGAGCTGCATTTTGGCAAAAGAAAGGACCACATCTATCAGTTGCAGAACTGTGGCATTGTGCTGGTAGCAACAACATTATGTCAATCAGCTGTGGCATAGAGATCAAAACAGGGATAATTACAAGCTTTTTCCACACAACCTCATCTTGGCCGAAACATTTACCAAAGTGTGAGGATGTGAGCACTCCTGAAGGAAACAGATGTGAGTACATCTTTTAGAATTCTAAACACAAATGCAAATAAGTAAGAGAAAGCTCAACAGAATTTCCTTTTATGCACCTTCAAGGTCCAAATTCTGATGAACTGAGGATATTTTGATAATTCCATAGAAATTAATTAAAAACTTGTACTACATGTGTTTAATAATAAAGGCAATCTGAATTTCAGAATATCTGCCTTCTACATATATTTATTGAGTTTTGCTATGTAGGACATACTATATTAATCTCTTGAAAAGCACAGATAACGCAGAACACTAGTTTGTTTATATTCAATCATCGCATGACTATAGGTTAAATTAATAATCCATTTTCTAGAAAAATTGTAAAAATAGTTTAGCACAATTAATATGACTGAAATTTAGCTGTCTAATGATGGTTTAATTTAGACTGGGACGCTTAGCACTCCATACTACATTCAAGATGATTATCCATTTGGTTTCAAAAAACTTAAAATTGATGTGCAACAAAGCTATGTTTTAAGTAGAGCATGAAATCTCTAGTAAGTAGCAATAATGCAATAATGTAATACCAGGCAATGCAGCATTTAACAGCAATAACTTAAAGTGAACGTGTGACAAGGCAGGAGAATATACAATAAATGAAAGTACAATGAGAGGTGTGGGGGAATTGAAATACATTGGAATGTTTGACTACAGGTTTCTAAAGGTGGAAAATCTGCTTAATGCTTCAAAGAGCCACAGAGAATGCATTATTTAAACATCCAAGTCACAGGATGTAAGAGCAGGGAGATTATGAATACAACGGAATATAATGATAGCTGGACCATGGTTTGAGTATGCGGTCCATTCTAGTCACTGCAGGGAAAAAAAGACGTGGCTTCACTAGGGAGGGAGCGGAGAAGATTTATGAGGATGTTGACAGTACTGGAAAACGTTAGCTTTGAGGCAAGATTAGATATACTGGTATTATTTTCTTTGAAAGCAGCTGAGGGAAGATTTAATTCAGATGTATAAAACTATGCACAATTTATACAAAATAAATAGAAAGGGGCTTATTCCTTATCAGAAACAGCAAAATCGAAGAACCATAAATTTAAAGTAATAAGTGAAAGGATTAGAGGAGAGATTAGAAAAACTGCAGAGAGACTGGTAGGAGTCTGGAACTCTCTGCTTTAAGGAACTTGGATGTGGACTTTACGACATTTCAAGCTGTACAGGACTTTTTCCACCAGTAACAGCATCATGGGCTGGGGTCAAGGAAAGAGCGTTCTTGTCGCGGCACTGTTTTCACCAATCTTTCCACCACCACACACACACAAGAAGCGCAAGCAGACGCCATTGTATGCAGATGCCGAGAAGTGTGTTCAGCTCTGGCTGAACAATTTCTAATCTTGTGTGTGGACTCCATAAGAAGAAGTATCATGGGCTGCATGGATTTCTTCTGTATTATAAATGTTTTATCATGCGATTGTGATCTGCAGTTTTCAAGTTATTATAATGCATTAGTGTGGTTTCACAAGTGCTGCCTGGACCATTTTGACAACCTTGTTACTGTGATATTAACCTTAATATTCAATTTCTTTTTTAGTTATTTTATTATTATTTTTTTTTTTTTAATATTTTTTATTAGAAGTAGACATATTA
>NC_045961.1:31429431-31651931 GCF_010909765.2 Amblyraja radiata
CTTACGTGAATAGCAAAAACAACTTAACCAGATCAATCAGATTGGTTAAGGAGACTCTCCCCACTGTACAATCTTTACAGTGTATGCTAGACTAATGCCTGATGAGGTACATTGTCTGGCCCACTTCTGTGTGGTTGATCTTGCCATTAGGCCTGTGTTTGTGCCTAGCTGTGAGACCTTGATGAGCTGAGTACATGGGTAGTCAAACTCACAGAGATCTGTGGGAAAGTTTTGGCAGATCTGTCAAAGTAATCAGACTTTTTTCAGTGCTTCTGAAAGAAGAAACATTTAAAAAAAAAACCATTAACAATGAATGAAACAATTGACAAATGCTTAACTTGATTGAAACAAAATCATAAAATAAAATTATAGAAAAGCACATTAGAAATGTCTATGTAATTAAATTGATTAAATGTAAATGACTTAAAAATGTAATTTTCTTCCTCACAACTGTGAGTGGCATGGTGGTAGACCTGCTGCCATACATTGCCAGAGACCCAGGTTCGATCCTGACGATGGGTGCTATCTGTATGGACTTTGTATATTCTACCTGTGACTTTATTCATTCATTCATCATCGTTGAAAACATTAGCGACACAGTGGTGCTGGTTTCCGACGGGAACGGTGACGGACGCACCACACATCTCTGTCCACCAGTTCCTGCGGACTACCGCCACTAGAAGTATAGGATGTTGGTGTGTGTGCTTTATCATCATTCCTTGTGTACGATGCTGTGTACGACAGTGATCGCAACTTCTACTGAAGTGTGGGCCGTTGGCTCGCTAGAAGCTCATCAGCCTTTTGACAGGCCTTGTTTTTTGATGCTGCTGGTGGTCCACAGCCCCTCCTCACCTGGCAAACCAGGTGGGGGAGACGGCTTAGTCGCCGACTATCCGACCATGGAGCAGGTAGCACGGATTACTTGGTGCCCGTGGTGGGATAACGCCCCCCGACCTGACCTCCCTGTGACCACGTAGGTTTTTTTACAAACTTACAAAATTCTTAAGGGGTTGGACAGGCTAGATGCAGGAAGATTGTTCCCGATGTTGGGGAAGTCCAGAACAAGGGGTCACAGTTTAAGGATAAGGGGGAAATCTTTTAGGAACGAGATGAGGAAAATGTTTTTCACACAGAGAGTGGTGAATCTCTGGAATTCTCTCCCGCAGAAGGTAGTTGAGGCCAGTTCATTGGCTATATTTAAGAGGGAGTTAGATGTGGCCCTTGTGGCTAAAGGGATCAGGGGGTATGGAGAGAAGGCAGGTACAGGATACTGAGTTGGATGATCAGCCATGATCATATTGAATGGCGATGCAGGCTCGACGGGCCGAATGGCCTACTCCTGCACCTATTTTCTATGTTTCTATGTTCCTCTGGGTGCTTCGGTTTCCTCCCACACTCCAAAGGCACGGGTTTGGAGTTTGATTGTCATTGGTAAGATTGCAAATTGTCCCTAATGTGTGTAGGATAGTGTTAAGCCGCTGTCCCACTTAGGAGACCTAAACAGCAACCTCTGGTGACCTTGCCCGCCACCCAAGGTTTCCATGAGGTCACTCGAGGTTTTGGTCACTCTCCCTAATGGTCGAAAGTGGTTTCCGCGTGGTCGAGGCTTCACCTAGGTTGCTGCTATTTTTTCATCATGTTTGAAACCGGCCTCGACTAAAAATAGGTTTCCGTTTTAAAAATCGATAATTATTTTAGTCGCAGGTCTAGTTGAAGCCGGTTTTCTTCATAGTCGAGGAAGGTTTTTAACATATGCGTGGGAGGTGGTAGGAGGTTACAGGTCACCTCGACCTTGATTTTTTTTTGGGTGGCGGGCAAGGTCACCAGAGGTTGTTGTTTAGGTCTCCTAAGTGGGAAAGGAGCTTTAGTGTACGGGGTGATCTCTGGGTGGCGTGGACTCAGTGGGTTGAAGGGCCTGTTTCCACACTGTATCTTTAAAGTCTATAGTCTAAACCACACACTCGCATCCAAACTAATGGGCTCAGAAACATAGCAGCTGACTTCTCTGTATATGTGCTGGGAATCTCAGAAATTTCAGGTTCCTCATTGTGGAGTTTAGCGGCAAAGCAAAACCAGGAAAGTGCTATTGCAACCTCGCCCAACAAACTTGGGCATTCGTGTATACAAGGGTATCCTTAACCTTGCTAGGACTTACATAGGTCAATGTTGGCAGTTCAATATGAGCGACTATTAATTACCTAAATCATTCGTATTACACATATTTCATTGGAGCCCCCTTCTACTCATCATCTATTTCCTTTCAAAACACATCTTCTTCCATCTTTAAACATGCTTCTTACTCAACAAATTACCATTCAACATCTGCTTCATTCTCCAGCCATGCTTTGCTGTCACAAAGCCTTCCTATAACCCTCCATTCATTTTTACTCCTGACCACTCCCACTCAACCAACAACAAACTGTACTACTATTGTAACCTCATCATAACCAAAATGTTAAAGTGCTTATGAATGCGCATCGTGGGAGTGCTATCAAACTAAATTTGACTCATATGAGGAGATATTAGAGCAGATATGCAAATGTATGGTCACAGAATTAGATCAGGTAGCTTCTGGTCTGGCTAACCTAAAGCATGCTCCCTGATGGTGGGTGGTGAACATCATGGATACACCGGAGGTCAGAATTGGTGGAGTGTACAGATCACAGAGGTCTCGGTTCTAGCGAAAATCACAGGGGTATAATCAATGAAATCATAGAGCCATTTCAGAACCAGCGTTAGAATTTTATTCTTGAACATCATAATTCATCATAATCATCGGGAAGAAGGTACAGGAGCCTGAAAACTGTAACTTCCAGGTTCAGGAACCGCCTCTTCCCTACAGCTATCAGGCTATTAAACATTACAATCTCAAATAAGCTCTGAACTGCAATAGGTTATTTTTGTTATTATTGCACTCCTATTGTTTTTTTTGTATACTGCACGTATGTTTGCGTGTGTGTATATAATATATAATAAATGTATGTGTGTGTGTAATTGTGAGTAGTGTATATACACATGCTCATAAATACACACACACACATATATATATATACTTGAATAAGTGGGACCCGTTAGGTCCCATGTTCACACGGGAAGGCTGGTCCCTCAACGCAATATTCCACCTCTCCACCAATTCCAATATTGGTGGCCAGTGGGGGAGGGGGGGCTTTCTGGAGCGCTAGTATGGGTGTTGTGGGCTGAAGGGACTGGTTTGCAGAGGGCTTGTATGGACATATGTGGACCAAATGGATTCTTGGGGTGGCAGCTCAGTCACTCAAGCCTGATGTGCTGGCAGCTCACTCATGGCTGGTGGGCTGGCAGTTGACTCACGGCTATTCTTTGAAATTCCATTTCAAGCAAGGTGCAAGGCCACCAAATTTAAATGCAGTTTCATACCACTTCATGCAGGGTGCAAGTCCACCAAATTCCACTTAAATGCAGTTTCATACCACTTCATGCAGGGTGCAAGTCCACCAAATAGAGATTCTGTTTACTATGGGTTAGAGTGGTCCCTGTCCTCATCTATGTTCCTCCACAAGCTCTTCCAACCCACTTTGTCTAAGCAGTTTCCACAAAATGGCTTGTTTGTGTTCAGTATACGTTATAGAGAAATAAAATCTCTTTCTTTCTCCTGTGTATAATGATCCAAATATCTATGTTCTGGCGGAGAGGGTAAAAGGGTTAATAAATACATTGAAGCTGAGATCCTGCACCTCATTATAACTTTTATCTTTGGTTTCCTGTCTGGCAGTGGGACTAATTGGACAGTAAATCTACTGACTCATTTTAAGGCATAACAGTCTTTTATCAAAGCTGAGAGTGAAGGTATTATTTTGGAATCCTTTCCATACAGCCCTCGAGTTTTAAGTGGGTACGCTGGTACATTTACAGGTAACAAAGCCACATCGACAAGCCCAGGTGTGTTTATAAATAAGCTCCTAATACCACTGAATTTCAGTCTTTGATATTGGCTTTTTTCCTTATCAATACTTCTGTGAAAACATTTCTGAGTTTTTGCAGATTTTCCTGCCAGTTCTTGAATTTTATAGTTCATCCATTGAGTCAATAACATAGGGAAGCGATTTTCTCAATGCATTAGTTCAGAACAAAAAATTGTCCATAATTCAACACTAATTGGTGTAAGATGATAGCCTTCTGTCACAGGCACCCAAGGATAGATGACGTCACCTGTTTTTTTTTAAATGTTTTGGTATCTTTAGCCTTTTTTAACATTCACACATCTGCTACTCACCACAAACTTTGTCACTGTGTCATTTTAATGCTGCATTGAATAAATAATACTTTGACAGCACTGCTGCATGGTTTGATTCTGTTTAGAATTGTTTAAAATCACTGGAGCGATAATAGGATTTCTCAATCAAATGGCAACATTTTACATTGTGCAGCATGTGCTAAACATATATGAGAGTATTTGTACATTGTAATTTACGTTCTGAACTTAGGTTCCAATAAGTGACCCTCCACAGAGAATTCCAAAGTTTCACCATCTACTACATGCAGAAGTTTCTCATTTCATTCACATAAACAGCCTCCCTACATCAAGCATATTGAGCCCTGTAAGACCATGTTATTCCAATCAGCTCCTCTCATTTTTCTAAATTTTAGAGGATACAGTCCTCGTATACTCAATCTCACCTCGTAAGGCAAACACAACGTTACTGCAGCCCATTAAGTCAATTTTTGCTGCACCCCTCTCTGCCAAGTACATTCGTATTACTGGAATTGAGCTCAAATAAGCGTTATCAGAAACATTGAATTATACTGTTAAAATGCAGTGTTTTGTCCTGCTTTTTTTAATGGAGTAATTCAATGCCGGGGAAGGTCAGAAAAAGAGGAAACAATTTCTTAGCATGATGTCCAGAGGTTTTTTACCAAACACGTGATCTAGTTTGCCAAGAGCACCTGCAGCGATGATTACTGCGTGCCTGATCCATGTAGCACCACAGAGAAGTATGAAGTCCCGGCATAATGAAACTCTTGCAGAGCTGAACTTGTCATTGCAAAAAAATATATTTGAAGGGAGATATGATCCATGTCATTGGACTACTGGAAAATATAGATTATGAAAATGCAAACACAGTATTTGACTTTGACTGAGCACAGAAGCAAATGACAGGTGAAAATGAATAAGCCTCATGTGAACATGAGAGCTTATTTACTACTCAGACAGGATTAACTCCTTGCAATAACTAGATAAATATATTGTCAGAATTATGTTAAGGTGTTATAGTAATTGAGTAGAATAGCCAGAGAGTACGAATTTAGCAGCTGAAACTTATATGTATTTTACAACGATTAAATAATGTAAAAAAAAACAAAATAGAGTGCGTTTAAAATCTTTTTATACATACATTAAAACAGAAGGGCAACCAGGAAAAGGATAGGACTGCTCAAGGATAAAGGAAGGAATTTATGCTTAGAGTCGGGGGATGTGGCCAAGGTACTAAACGAGTACTTTGCATCTATATTCACAAAGGAGAAGGACATGGAGGACAGTGAGACCAGTGTGGAGAATACTAATGTGCAAGGGTAGTTTGAGATTAAGAAGAAGCAGGTGTTGGGGCTCTTGAAGAAAATTAAGGTGGATAAATCCGCAGGCCCTCATGGGATCTACTGCAGGTTATTGAGAGATGCAAGAGAAGAGATCGCAGGAGTCTTGATAAAAATCTTTGCATCTTCTCAAGCCACAGGCGAGATCCCAGAAGATTGCAGTGTAGCTAATGTTGTCCCTTTGTTAAAAAGAGTACTGGGAATTGTAGGCTGGTGGAAATGTCAAATGCTAGAGGACGTAGCTGTAAGGTGAGAAGGGCATATGAATGTGAAGGGTCTGGAGAGATATGGATTATATGCAGGAAATTAAAAGTTGATCTTGGCATCATGTTCGATCCTACATACCTTTCTCCCGAGGTATTTTCTTTCCATTCTATTGTCAGTTTTAACTATTTGCCACAAGAAGTATTTGTAAGTGTGCTGTTGAACATTATCATGGGTTTATATGTATATACTATGACGTTGGGGATGATGCTGGGCTCGGCAATGACTACACCGACACTCGCAGTAGGGTGAACCCATGCGATATATTTTACTAGACTAAGTGGGACCCGTTGGGTCCCAGTCACACGGTCCCCCAACGCAACCCATTCCTCAACGCAATATTCCACCACTCACCCGTTCCCCCAACGCAATATTCCACCACTCATCCATATTCCCTAATTGCGCAGGTGCGGCTCATTTCCTCTCATCCCCGAGCACTCCCTCCCCCTCCCCTCCTCTTCATGTGTGGGAGGGGGAGGGGGGGAGGGAAGTGGGGTGTGTGGCCGGGGAGGGGGGGTGGGGTGGGGTGGGAGGGGAAGAGAGGTGTGTGTGGACGGGAAGGTGTAGGAGAGGGGTAGAGGGTGGTGTGGGGGAGGGGGGAGTGGGGTGTGGGGGAGTAGGGTGTGGGGGAGGGGGTGTGTGGCGGGGGGTGTGGGGCGGTGTGTATGTGTGCAGGAGAGGTGTGGGAGGGGGGGAGAAGGGGTGTGGGAGGAAAGATGTGGGAGGGGAGAATGTGTGGGGGAGGGTATGTGTGTGGGGGTGTGTGTATGGGCGGGGGGATATGTGTGTGTGTGTGGGGGTGTGTAAACGAGGGGAGGGGTGTGTGGGGGCGGAGGGGACTGTGGGGGCCACGGGGGGGGGGGGGTTGTGAGGACAGGGGGGGGTTGTGGGGGGGGGTTGTGGGGCGGTGTTTCTAGGGGAGGGGGTGTGTGTGTGTGTGGGCGGGGGGTGTGGGCATGAGGGCGGGGGGGTTGTGAGCTCAGAGAAAAGATGGGGAAGAGCCATGGGGGAGAGGGGGGCATCACAGGGGAGGAGCCAGTGAAGGGGACGAGAGGGGTAATGGCTGGATTTGGCGGTGCCATGGGGACTCACAGCGGGCGCTGGTCGCTGGTCGTTCTCCTCCGTTGGGCTGGGTCGGGTCTCCGACACTAGGCTGCTGCTCGGGGCGGGGCTGCTGCTCGGGGCGGGGCTGCTTGGGGAGGGGCTGCTTGGGGAGGGGCTGTTGCTCGGGGAGGGGCTGCTTGGGGAGGGGCTGCTTGGGGAGGGGCTGCTTGAGGAGGGGCTGCTTGGGGAGGGGCTGCTTGGGGAGGGGCTGCTTGGGGAGGGGCTGCTTGGGGAGGGGCTGCTTGGGGAGGGGCTGCTTGGGGAGGGGCTGCTTGGGGAGGGGCTGCTTGGGGAGGGGCTGTTGCTTGGGGACCTTCCAAAAGTCCGGTTTTAAACCTCCGCCGGCCACCCTCAGCTCCAGTGAAGACGCGATGGCGCAGGAAGAGGCGGACCATCCCGGGGAGTGACAGGGGAAGAGACTAATCCACGCAGCGCCGACTGGCAGGAGAAGAGATCGATCTGCGCACGCGCGGTTTTTAAGATTTTTAAACCAAGCAAACATTTACGACATTCAACCGATCAGAATGAAACATGGTGCATTTGCAGCATAGGAGAATGTCGAGTGAACTGGCGAAAAATCATTGTTGCGAACCGTTTTTGCGCAAATAGAAAGACCGCCAAACTGGAAGATAACAAGATGAGTGTTTTAGTTATGTATAGATTTACTTTGGTAGGAAAGTCCAGGACCGCATGGGGGCGCTATCGCTCACCATCAGGGCGCAGGTGCTGTGTCCTGGCGATCTTTGGCTTGTCCCGGTAGCTCCTGGTCACGAAGGAGGAAGCCCAGTGATGTCAGGCTTCTCCCTGCAGTTCACCCTTGCCTCAGCTGGTGGTCTCAGGTTTATGCTGAAGGCTCAGTTTTGGACTTGAAGAGGTGACGCTGGCGTTCTCTAGATTATCCTGGCAGCTCAGTCTTTACCTCTGTGTGTGGGCGCAGCCACTCATTGTCCGTGGGCAAGAAGAGGCACTGGGATCATCTCAGGCTTGCCTATCCACTCAGTCTTAGCTGCAGTAAAGGCGCTGTCTGTCTTGGGCTTCATCCCGGCAGCCCAGTCTTGACCACACGGTGGCGCTGGTAGTCTCAGGTTTGTCCCAATTGGTCAGTCTTCCTCAAACCTGTGGCAGGGAACACAACTTGCTGGGAGTTCTCCCCACTTTATCTCCCTTCCTATCTCTCTTCTTTCTTCCTATCTTTCTTCCTCTTTCTCTTTCTCTCTCACCTTCTCCCCCATGCTTAGAATATCTGGATGGCAAGGTTCAGTTGGCCATACCAAATCCGCTAATTGGATCCAGCTATTACCAATGATGCCGGGGATTGGCTTCTCCTGGTCAGTCAGCCAGACTGGGGATCAGAGCGGCATCCTAGGGAGGGGCACAGTCACAAAATCACAAATATATTTATCAATATATAACTGGAAGAAATGAACTAAAATCAAACAAAATTAAAATGGTGTATTAGATTGACTGTATAATGCATATATTTCCATTTCATATTGAATTCCTTTATTGATAAATTAAATATTTCCCTTGCTTGATATCTTGAAATAATATTCCTCATATACTTTTGCCATCACAAAAGGGGCTGAAGTAATTTTGAAATAGATCACAGTTTTGTAATTTCCACCTTTCTGACATGTCAGAACACTCAATCAATTTGGGCAATGGGATGGATGTAAAGCCTTACGCTGTCAATTGATTTATGTGTTGTAACATGCCCCTGATATGACTGCCCTCACTCTATAATGTGCATTTTTGGCGCCTACTATTTGGAACAAATCTATTTGTGTGAACAGTCCATTTTTCAACAGGATGCAATGAAATTCATTACCTTCACTGCTGCTTACAAGCTTAATCAGCTCTTAAAGCTTTATCAATCAAAAGTGCATCTGACTCAAACACTCCGTTTAATGTGCAGCACAGGTTCAGCACAGTGGTGCAGCGGTATAGTTGCTGCCTTACAGCGCTAGAGACCTGGGTTCGATCCTGACTACAGGTGCTTGTCTGTGAGGATTTGTAGGTTCTCCCCATGACCTGTGTGGGCTTTCTCCAGGATCTCCAGTTTCCTCTCACACTCCAAAGAAGTAGAGGTTTGTAGGTTAACTGGCTTGGTATAATTGTCACTAATAGTGTTAGTGTACGGGGATTGCTGGTCAGTGCAGACTTGGTGGGCCAAAGGGCCTCTTTTCACGCTGTATCTCTAAAGTAAAATAAACTAAACAAAGCTATAGTGAAAATTGCAAATGGTGAATGAATATCAGGCAACATCTGTGAAAAAAGGAACAAAGTTACGTTTCAGACCCTCAACCCATGGGAATCTGAGGGATATTTGGAGATTGCTATGGGATGAAGAAAGGAAGTAAATTTTCTCAGTGGGAGGGCATAGTGAGTTGGTGGCTGTTCAAGCAGGTGAAGGATCATGTTGTGGGAATAATCAGTTGAAGAGAAGTATGGGTATTGTGGCAAGGGCGGGAGGGCAAGAGTCAAGGGAAGAATGGGAATTTGAGGGCTGTGGAGTGGCAGTGAAAAAAAATCTGAGAGGGAAAATGGAATCAGGGAGGAAAAGACATTGCTAAAGTGTAGAGAGATTGTGAAAGGATTGAGTGAGAAAATATTGGAACGAAGACAGAAATGCTATAGGAACAGCCCATCAAACAGCATCTGTTGAAAGAGGAACCATTGAACATTTCTGGTTTTTGACCCTTCATCAGGTCTTCGACCTGAAAAATTCATTCCATGCAAAAATCCATGCAGTCACATTGAGAATGTGCAAACTCCCTGACAGATGGCATTGGAGGTCAGAGTCAGAGAGCCGCAGACATACATAGCCATTTGGCACCATGTTTATGATGCCCAAGGTGTCTTCTTGAGCTAGTCCTATTTTCTTGCATTTGGCATATCCCTCTAAACCTTTTCTATCCATGTACCAGTATGTGTTTAAACCATTGTAATTGCACATGCCTCTACCATGTCCCCTGGCAGCGTGCTCCAAATAACAACCACATTTGTTTTAAACAAAACACGGCTCTCAGGCCCCCACTGTATCTATCACTTCTCACCTTTGCCCTCTGGTTTTAGACACCCCTCCCTGGGAAATGAACTGTAATAGTCCACCTTATCTGTGCCTATCATAATTGAATAAATCTACATATGCAAGGTGACCCCCTCAGTCTCCTTCACTCCAGTGAAAACAGTCTCAGCCAGTATCTCTTGAAAACTCAAGCCTTGGTAACATCCTTGTGAATCATTTCTGCTCCCTCTCCAGCTGTGTCATATCCTTCCTATAGTAATGTGACCCGAACTACACACAATAGTTCAGATATGACCTTACCAACATCTTGTACTGATGTAACATGATGTCCTACCTCTTGTACTCAATGCCCCAACTAATGAACGGTCAGCGTGCCATATGCATTCTTCACCATCTTTTTGCCCTGTGCCACCCTGTTCAAGGATCTACTGTATGTACTTGTACCCTTTGGGTTTTTCTTTCTGCCCTATCATATGTCCTGCTATGGTTTAACTTCACAAAATGAATTACTTTGCACATGTTCGAGTTAAATTCTACCTGCCATTCCTTGGCCCACTTTCCCAATTGAACCAGATCCTGTTGTATGTAGCCTTAGATAACCTTATAGAGTCAGAGAGTCATAGTCATACAACTTTGGAACAGACCCTTCAGCCTAACTTGCTAATGCCAACCAACATGCCCCATCTACACTAGTCCCACCTGCCTGCATTTGGCCCATATCCCTCTAGACCCATCCTCTCCATGTACATGTCCAAATGTTTCTTAAACATTACGATAGTATCTGCCTCAACTACCTGCTCCAACAGCTCGTTCCATACACCCATCACCCTCTGTGTAAAAAAATTACCCCTTAGTTTCCCTATGTCTCAATGTCTCTATAACCTTCTTCACTGTCCGCCACTCCACCAGTTTTAGTGTCATTTGCAAACTTAGTAATTATGTCATCTACATTATCATCCAAATCTCTTCCAATTGAAGCTAGGGTAGCTGTGAGGCAGCCTTTGGTTTGAAGTACATTTCTCTGCTGCTCTGAGTCTTATGGTGAACTAATGCTATAATTGTATTTTTTTCCCTGTCATAACTTTCCCCATTTCCTGGGGCATGTACCATGGAATTACTTTGATCCTCATATCCTTTAATAGTCACTCCTTCAAATAACTTCCGAATTTCTCAACTCTGACGTACATCTCTGAATTTGCAAACTGCGAATTATTAAATTGCTCCAACACAAAAGAAGGCGCTTCATTACAGTGAATACATACCAGTTTCATTTGTTGATGCTCTATGCTGCCTTCTTCAGATAGTTCTGATGAAGGGTTCCAGTTTCAGATTTCTGCATATTTTGCTTTTCAAATATAGGTTAATGTGGACATTAGAATATTTCCTAAATCTAAAATCAGGAGTGAGATAGAATTATTTCAACAAAATTTGTGTGGCCTTAACTTCTGTCTAAGGAAAAGTTTTTGACTTTGCTATAACTTTAAAAAAATCGAAGTAGATCTCATTAGAAAGAGAGTAATAAATATTCGGTTATGATTATAAAGCTCCCTATCCTGCAAAGGTCAAAGCCTGGCTAATTTACCCAAATGCGATGACTTTCTGTGTAGATAATGGTTTAGCAATCTGAAATATGCAGCGTTTATTACCTTAGAAATGTTGTGAAATTAGCTTCCGGGGTAAATTCAATAGTTGTAGTAATTCATGAATTTCTGATGAGATCCATGCTCTTATCTATTGTATATAATGATTGAAAATACATCAACCTAGAAGTTGTAACTTGCCAGGAATGTTATGGTAGCATGATATTAGACATTGCCTTTAACTATTTTTCAAAGAGTTATCAAGATGAGCGTCGTATACACAGAGGATGTGGGTTGAATTTAAAATGCATCATAATGGTGCGACATGTCCAAAGGAAGTGAAGCTAAGTGTAAACTTTATCCTTATATTCTGCCTCTGACGCCTACAGCCAATGGTATGAGTGTTGAATTTTCTCATTTCAGATAATCTGCAACCTCTTGCATTCATTCCCACTCCCTCTAGTCTATCTACAGTAGGCTCTCTCTCCCTCTCATCGCCCTGTTACCGAGAATCATCTGTCCATGGCCCACCAACCTGTCCACCTGGCTTCCTTCTCCCTTGGCTTATCTTTCCTATTCTCTCCTCTATTTGGTTCCATCTGCCCATTTCCTGTCCCTCATCTGGCTCCACTTTTCATCCACCATTTGCTGCCTCTCCTTACCCCTCACTTCCTCACCTGACTCCACCAGACCAATATTTTTTCCTTATCCGTTTCCACCTTTCACCCGCCAGCTTCTATCTCAATACTCCTGCCTCCCTTCCCATCTGGCTCCATCAACCCACCATTCTCTGCCTCACCTGGTTTTGTTAATCCTGGTCAAATTAGAACGGCTAGGACCCTAAAATTGAGTAAAGGCTTCTGGGCTGCTAGGCCATTTGGTCAATTTAAAAGTGCCTTCTGTAGAAATGGGACAAGCTGCAGAATGGTGCCAGTTTGTCTAGAGCCTAGATCAGAGCTGCAGGAAGAGAATGGGAATATCTACAGACCCTGACAATTAGGTGCACAATGCATAGAATGGATTGGATGAATGCAAACCAGACATACACATTGTAAATAATGTTGCAAAACTTTACTTTGTTGGATGTTGATTGGATTAAATATTGAGCCTTGTCTGGTTTTCTTGCATATCAGGGCACATGTTCGTTTCCTCTGAGAAACACTCTTTGAATACAATGTATTAGCCACTGTATTATTGGGTTAGGGAAATGTCTGTCATGTATGGGGTTAATTGATATCTGTAATTGGAGAGACCACCCCCATGTGGTTCGGCCCCTCGAGGTCCGGGGACCTATATCATTCCGCTGCCATGAGGTCCTGTGTCGATATGGGAGAGCGCTTAGGACTGCGTGACCTTCTGGAGTGTCTGTTTGAGCGAGGCCAAGAGGGCTTGATCAGGCATATACGAGGATCAAACCCGCGGTGGTTAGGTATAGTAGTGGGAACTGTAATTGTGTTTTGTCAAAATAAAGTTTAGATGCGCAAGTGCTTGACTCAGTGATTTTTGACTGAAACTACACCGGGGGGGGGGGGGGGGAAGCTTAGAACAAGCTATTTACAGTTTCACCCACTGCCCTAAGGCACTCTCTCATCTTTCCCTCTCACTCACCTCTTTATACCGGCTACCTTCCCTCTTTATGCTCAGTCCTGGTGCAGGGTCTCGATCCAAAGCGTCAACCACCTCTTTGCCTTCAAAGATGCTTGTTGACTTGCTGAGTTCTTCCCGTGGTTTGTTTTTTGATAAGTGTTTATTCACTTAGGTATGTAATGATCTCAGTCGTTAGAATCATGCATTTCAGATCATTGTGCAGCAAATTTAGAATGGCAACAAATTTCTGAGGACAACCAAATTTGAAGATTCCCTGAAGATTTCGAGAGTAGGAGAGAACAATTAAAACATAGCCAGGTTATCTCATATAGGACACATTTTGAATTCAAGTCTATGTTGGAGAATGAAAACTCAAGAAAGCAAATACTTCTCAAAAACATAGATTCAGGGATGCAATTTTAGATGAAATTTATGTTTGGATTCTCCTCTGCAATAGAAATATGAACTTCCAAAAGGAAAGTGGTTCCAGTTTGATGCTTTCCTATTGATGTGAAAGCTGTGTTAAGCATAATTGTAATTAGTATTCTCTGACTAAATGCACCTTTACAAAGCCCAGTAAAGTGAATATTCCATGTAATATAGGCTTTTGTAAGGTGACAGTCTCTTACATTTCTGCTTCAAATTTATTTTATTCTTCCCTACAATTTCATGGCAAAAAGGCTTGTGGAAAATGAATGAAATCAAAGCAGCATAATAAAGGAAGTGGAAAACAAGCCTATTGGTAAACTAATGTCTCAAAGATCTGTAAAATGTTTCTATCTTTGACGAAACAACTAAAATACTATAGGGTGATTTCACGAAAGGTCACTGGAGCGTAAATCCCCACTCACGTGACCGAAAATTTAAACTGGGGGACAAGCGTCACTTCCGGTACATGTTAGTGGATGGGAAAACACGCACTTTCACACCCGTTAAAAACATCGAAAACGGCCAGGTTTTGAGCTGCAATTTACTGAGCCAGTCGGGGTGACCGTGAGGAACAGCTACCTAAATTTACAGTCCAAAAAAAAGATTGAAACAAGAGGGAGCTGAAGGGGCCAAAAAGGCGGAAGTTGATAGCAGACATTTGCTGTGGAGATTTAAAGATCCAAAATATCGGGAATTATCGCGTTTGCTCGCTGCATTTAATCAAAAGTAAGGCATTATTGACTTTGTTATCTTTATTCATTTGTTAGATGAAAAGTATTAAAAGTTAGAAACCCGTCAGTAAAATTGCAAAATCGCCCATGGTTCTCGGGTGGGTTTTAACATGCAAAATGAAAACGCTTCTGAAGCTCCATTTACCATTTAAATAATCGTAAACTTGCATCTGAGTAAAATTGATTTCCAAACGCATTGAGAGTTTACGATTATTTAAATGGTAAATGTAGCTTCAGAAGCGTTTTAATTTTGCATGTTAAAACCCACCCGAGAACCATGGGCGATTTTGCAATTTTACTGACGGGTTTCTAACTTTTAATACTTTTCATCTAACAAATGAATAAAGATAACAAAGTCAATAATGCCTTACTTTTGATGAAATGCAGCGAGCAAACGCGATAATTCCCGATATTTTGGATCTTTAAATCTCTACGGCAAATGTCTGCTATCAACTTCCGCCTTTTTGGCCCCTTCAGCTCCCTCTTGAATTTACCTTAGTTTCTATCTTTTTTTTGGACTGTAAATTTAGGTAGCTGTTCCTCACGGTCACCCCGACTGGCTCAGTAAATTGCAGCTCAAAACCTGGCCGTTTTCGATGTTTTTAACGGGTGTGAAAGTGCGTGTTTTCCCATCCACTAACATGTACCGGAAGTGACGCTTGTCCCCCAGTTTAAAATTTCGGTCACGTGAGTGGGGATTTACGCTCCAGTGACCTTTCGTGAAATCACCCTATACACATACACAAAATGCTGGAGTAACAGTGGGACAGGCAGCATCTCTGGAGAGAAGGAATGGGTGACATTTCGGGTCGAGACCCTTCTTCGGATTGACTGTCTCGCTGAGTTACTCCACTATCTTTGTGTCTATCTTTGGTTTAAACCAGCATCTGTAATTCCTTCATACACATAAAATACTATATATCCAACTGAGTATAAAAATTAGCATAAAATATTTGGACTTAAAGCTTGTGCTGGAAATTGTATTGAGACAATTTTAATGAACACTGTCAAAGCAGGTGATACAAACATACTATTGTATTGCATGGAACAGCAATATGTATAGTGGTGGGAACAAGGTGATTAATATTAATTTTGTGTTGATTTAATTTTCTATTAATTATCTATGTTTTCTACTGCTATTTCTCTTTGTTTCACCATTGCCTCGTCTATGTAAGAGCTCCTGTAAAGTGGGACAACACCTCTGGGAATCTGCAGCAAAATAAATTACAATGAGAATAATAAAATACTCTGGTTAATTTTAAAAGAAAATTTCTCTTGTTCCTTGCGAGATAATTTAGGGTCATGGCTCATTGATATTTGACATGGAATTCCTCTATTATCCTAAAGATAGACACAAAAGTGTGGAGTAACTCAACAGGTCAGACAGCATCTCTGGCGAAAAGGAATAGGTCATGTTTCAGGTTGAGACCCTTCTTCAGACGGATCAAACTCTTAACACACTTCAAATAATGAACGAGAAACTCAGATTCCATTTCAGGCCACGACTCATTATGTATCAACTTGCTCAAGTTATTTTGAAAATCCCCCTGAATATCTGATCACTGGAAATCACGCTGCCTGATGAAACTTTGCATTCCACGCATGATTGCTCATGGATTGCCTTAGGAAGGTGGCAGGAATTAAAGGAATGCATGATAAGTAATAGATTTATTTTATTGGTAGTCTTTTAAACTTTACTTTTAATAGAACACAAGTCTGTAATATGTGATAAACCAAACAAGTCGCACATGCTGGACTGTACATAGGGATGATCAGAATTAATCTATCCTGTTTTTGTTTAGGAGTAGACAGCCAATATGTGGTAACAAAGGCAGATTGTTATTTACACTATGCTTCTTTGCAATTGAGGTTGTCCTTTAAAAAAATACCTGAAAGAAGGATGCTTACAGAAGGTGTGGTACAAATACATTTGAAAGAGGTGATTTTATGGTTAGTAGCTTAACAAAGGGTGGCTTGGTGGCGCAGGGGTAGGGTCGCTGCCTTACAGCACCAGAGACCCGGGTTCAATCCTGACTACGGGTGATGTCTGTACGGAGTTTGTATGTTCTCCCTGTGACGGTGTGAGTTTTTCTCTGGGTGGTATTGTGTGCTAGGGGGCGCTGTCCTGTGCACGGCTGCCCCGCCAGCAGCTGTCTGTCTCTTCATCTTTTATTTTTTATTTTAGTTAGTTAAGTGTTTTGTTTGGAGGTCTAGACTTTTTTATGTGGGTGAGGGCAGGGGGTGAAGGGGGAAACTACCTTTCAGGGTCCCTACCTGGTCGGAGAGGCAGCTTTTCTCCGGGCTGCAGCTTCGACCCATCCTCGCGGCCTACCAGCGGGCCTGGAGCGGTGTTTCCTGTCGGGGACCGCCCAGAACCTCGGCTTCGGCGGCGGCACAGCGCTGGAGCGCTATCACGGAGCGGGCGATGCCTTGCCCGGGTCGCCGCGCTGGAGCTCCGGTGAGCTGAAGACCGCCGGGTAAAACATCGCAGAGCTGCGGTCTGTGGAGCGGCCGGCCGCGGGCAGCGGCGCTGAACTTACACCGGCAGCCTGGGATCTCTCGATGAGATCGCCAGTGGTGGAGCTCCAACCGGCGCGGCCTTGTTGGCTTCGGAAGCCGCGGCCTCCAGTACGGAAGCGGCTGTTCCAGGTGTCCCAAGCCGCTGTGAGGATTCTCCCGACGCCGGAGCACCATCACCCAGCGAGAACGGCCTGGAACATCGGGCCTCCGTGGAGGCAACTGTGGAGGCCTCAATAGGCCCGACTATGGGTGAACTGGGGTTGGGGACTGGACATTGTGCCTTCCCTCATGGTGGGAGCCATTGTGGGGGGATGTTCTTTATGTTTAAATCTCTTATTAATGTTATGTCTGTATTCCTTCTTTATGTGCTGCAAAATGACAAGAAGCATTTCACTTCACTACACCTTTGATACCTTTGATACCTTTGATACTTCCATATTCCAAAGAGGTGCGGGTTTGTGGGTTAATCGGCTTCTGTAAATTGTCCGTAGTGTGTAGGATAGAACTAGTGTACGGTTGATCATTACTCGGCGCGGTCTTGGTGGCCTGCGAGGCCTTTCCACACGGTACACTTAAAGCAAACATCGTAATTACACAATGCAATAAAAGTGCTTCCAAATTCTTGCCCATATTTGCTCATGATGTCAGGGCCATACAGTTAAACCGAATGAAACAGGCCCTACTGCCCAACCCATTGATGCCGACCAAGTTGTGTAGCCGAGCCAGTCGAATTTGTCTGCATTGGCCCATATCATCAACCTTTCCTATCCATCCACCTATCCCAATGTCATTGTACCTGCTTCCGGCAGCCCATTCAATGCACTCATCACCCTCCTTATGAAAAAGTTACCCCTCAAGTTTCTTTTTCATCTTTCTGCCCTCACCTTTTAGACTTTTTCCATCTTTCTGCCATTTTGTTTTAGACTCCACTACCTGATGGTGCCCATTCACTTTATCTATGCCCCTCATGATTTTAAGTTCCTCTATAATTCACTTTATACTAGACCAACTGGGACCCATTGGGTCTCTGTCACATGGGAGGCCTGATCCCCCAACGCAAGCCATTCCCCTTATTCCTACACTCACCCATAGCCGACAACTGTGCAGGGGCTGCTCATTTCGTCTTATTCAGCCTCCCTCATTTTAAACTTTTAAAAAATGCATTTGCACTTGCTAGGGCGAGCAGAATTCAGTGTACTTGGATAGCAACAATGTTGTGTGCAGGACTAAGCACAGGGCTAAGCAAAGGGGGAAAGTAGTTTTTTTTGCACATTTGTGAACATTTTCATAAATAACTCGGGAAATAATGTGTCAAATTTTCAGATGAGGCAATTTTTGACATCATGGCATAAATCTCTATCGGAATATGTAAAGATTTCACCATTAGCGTGTTGTGTTTTCGTGGAGATGTGAAACGCAGACAAACACAAAAATACACAAAAAAAAACATACACATCCAAGATCAGAGTTTTATAAGTATATATAGATAGATACTGCAGCCTCCTACACACCCAGGGAAAAAAAAACCTAACCTATCCATTCTCTCCTTATAAATCAAAGTCTCGAGCCCTGGAGGTAACATCCTTGTGAATCTTTTTTGAATCCTTTTTAGCTTAATAACATCCTTCCGAAAACTGGGTGACCTAAACTACACACAATACTCCTCGTGTCGTTGAAAATAACATTTTTTGAACTACTTACCAGCAATTTACACAAAATTCCAAAATACCTTTTGTTGCTTTTTTGAAATGAATTAGAATCCAAAGTTTAAAAGGAGTTGTGAAATCCAGACCTGATTTGACATCACTACGGCTGCAATACTCTGATGGGCTCAGATCTCTTTTTGGTCTGTTGTGACAGCTGTCTGCTATTTGATTTTCACAAGTAGAGAGCTGTTTTCCATTTATTTTATTTGGACATTTTGCAAAAGTTGTGTTAAAATCCTTGGGGCCTCCCTGATGACATTCTAGGAAGGCCTTAAAAATCAATGTACTGTTACATATCTAAGACATAACATTGACTCTGGCATAATTAGATTTCAGCAAGGATTTTTACACGGTGGTATAAAGATATTCAGTCCACTAGTTTTGTAGGCACAGAATGAAATATGGCTTCATAAGAGGAAGGAGAATTGGGTAGATTACACCGAACAGTGGAGAGACTTTTATAGAATTTATGATATAAACTGAAAGAGATGTCGCACAGAGTGCTTGAAGGATTACTGCTGCCTGTGCTTATCTTGTTCAATTATGATCTAAAATGGGGAATTGAATCATTCTGGCTAAATCTCTTCCCTTCTCTTCTCCTAGGTGGTACCTTGAGGTTGGGGATGATTTGATTCCACTGTGGTTTTGAGGTTCTGAGGCATCCAATGAGACCAATATGGGGGGGGGGGGGTCTCATATTTCACAGAGAAGGGAGTGAGTGATGGCTGACAGGGTGTTTGCTGCAGAGTGTCTATGCTTCATGAGCTTGAGGTTCTTGAAATCCTGCTGAATGCTTCTCTTCCATTGTGATCAATCATGGGCTAGGGGGTCCCAGGAATCAACAAGGATGTGGCATCTCTTCCAGAAAGGATCAGCCTATCCTCCTCTGTGCACCTTGCTGTCTCTTCCCATGACAGAGGTTGGAAAGAAGACACTGTTTTTTTAATTCTGGTGCCAAGCATTTGATTGAAATGATCTGCTGAGCGTAATTAGAGTTTCAATCTGAGATGATGACTTGGGACACGGACCTGATGTTGGTTTATTTGTCCTTCCAGTGTCCACCTGGAGAATATTGTGGACATAGTGTATTTTCTGATATCTTGGGATGTCCAGGGTTTAGAAGCACTTGGAAAGCAATGATTATTGTTGTCCAGAAGACAAATGTTCTTCCTGATCTGAAATCTTGAACTTCAGGCACCTTTATCTAAATTGAGCAAGTGTTTGTTAGTGCATTGAAGGCTGTTATGCATTATTTTTAGTGATGTTTGCTTTTGCTGGGAGCTGGATATAGGAAGGGTTTCACTTGGAACCTTGATTGTCGATGGACAGTCCAGGATGGGCAGGTTGGAAGAGGACCATTGTCTGGTGGGTGTTGAGGGTAAGGCCAGTCCTCTTACATGTTTAAATGAAAGTGTAGCGTGGTCTCTGTGCATGAGAAATGCAGGTGTCATCTACATCAGGCAGGTCAGCTGCTGTGATTCGGGTCATCTTGTTTCTTGAGTGTGGTCTCTTTAGGTTGAATACTTTTTACATTTTGAAGATTAGATCCATTCTCTCATGATGTTTGTTGAAGGTAAAACACAGTCTCATGGCAAGGAAAATTAAGAAAACACCTGCTGAGATTGAATCTGTTGTGGGCTTGTTGGTTAGTATCATGGCTTGCATGACTTTGCGGAGCCATGATACTGACCTAAAAGTTAGTTAATAGATGGACAAACATTTCTCTGGGAAGCTGAATTTAAGAAAGGCGACATGGAGTCACAAACTTTGGTGAAGACAAAGAACAGTGGCTGGTGCTGTACTTGCATGCAGTCCCACCATTTTTCTTGGACTTATCACCTGGCAAATATTTGGCTAAACATGTTCTTTAGCTTTAGGTTTATTATTTTCACATATACTGCGTTACAGTAAAAAGCTTTATTTTGCATGCTGTTCAAATAGATTAGATATATCATACATAGCTACAATCAGTTCAAACTCAAGTACAATAGATAGAGCAATGGGGAAAATACAGAGTGCAGAATATAGTTCTCTGCGTGTAGCACATTGTTGCTCATCTACAGTGGCTTGCAAAAGTATTCATACCCCTTGAACTTTTCCACATTTTGTCACGTTACAACCACAAACGTAAATGTATTTTATTGGGATTTTATGTGATAGACCAACACAAATTTTTTTACAAATAAAAAACTGAAGGCCTCAGAGGTTTGTTAGAGAACATTAGTGAACAAACAGCATCATGAAGCCCAAGGAACACACCAGACAGGTCAGGGATAAAGTTGTGGAGAAGTTTAAAGCAGGGTTAAGTTATAAAAAAATATCCCAAGCTTTGAACATCTCACAGAGCACTGTTCAATCCATCATCTGAAAATGGAAAGAGTATGGCACAACTGCAAACCTACCAAGACATGGCCGTCCACCTAAACTGACAGGCCGGACAAGGAGAGCATTGATCAGAGAAGCAGCCAAGAGGCCCATGGTAACTCTGGAGGAGCTGCAGAGATCCACAGCTCAGGTGGGAGAATCTGTCCACATGACAACTATTAGTCGTGCACTCCACAATCGGGCCTTTATGGAAGAGTGGCAAGAAGAAAACCATTGTTGAAAAAAAGCCATAAGAAGTCCCGTTTGCAGTTTGCCACAAGCCATGTGGGGGACACAGCAAACATGTGGAGGAAGGTGCTCTGGTCAGATGAGACCAAAATTGAAGTTTTTGGCCTAAATGCAAAACTGCTATGTGTGGTGGAAAACTAACACTGCACATCACCCTGAACACACCATCCCCACTGTGAAACACTGGTGGTGGCAGCATCATGCTGTGGGCATGCTTTTCTTCAGCAGGGACAGGGAAGCTGGTCAGAGTTGATGGGAAGATGGATGGAGCCAAATACAGGGCAATCTTGGAAGAAAACCTGTTAGAGTCTGCAAAAGACTTGAGACTGGGGCGGAGGTTCACCTTCCAGCAGGACAACGACCCTAAACATACAGCCAGAGCTACAATGGAATGGTTTAGATCAAAGCATATTCATGTGTTAGAATGGCCCAGTCAAAGTCCAGACCTAAATCCAATTGAGAATCTCTGGCAAGACTTGAAAATTGCTGTTCACAGACGCTCTCCATCCAATCTGACTGAGCTTGAGCTATTTTGCAAAGAAGAATGGGCAAACATTTCAGTCTCTAGATGTGCAAAGCTGGTAGAGACATACCCCAAAAGACTTGCAGCTGTAATTGCAGTGAAAGGCGGTTCTACAAAGTATTGACTCAGGGGGGATGAATTCTTTTGCAAGCCACACTTTTCAGTTTTTTATTTGTAAAAAAATTTGAAAACCATGTATCATTTTCCTTCCACTTCACAATTATGCACCACTTTGTGTTGGTCTATCACATAAAATCCCAATAAAATACATTTACGTTTGTGGTTGTAACGTGACAAAATGTGGAAAAGTTCAAGGGGTATGAATACTTTTGCAAGCCACTGTACATCCTCTCCCATTAGAAGTAACTAATCCCTTGATCATAATACACAATGTAGGATAGAAGCAGCGGGAACAATGGGGGAACTTTTCATAATCGGCAGCTTATCACAAAGGCAGAAACTTCAAAGGCAATTGAAGACGGATCATTGATGTGGCTCTTCCATACCATAGCAGATGGGAGGGTAATTAAGTGTGTTCGACTAATCCAATAAAATGATTTACGTGGAGTTGAGGCTGGGTAGAGTTGGGTCAGGTTACTGGGTTGCTAAGATCATTAGGAGGCACAGTGGCTCAACTGGTAGTGCTGTTATCTCACCAGCGCACAAGATCCAGGTTAGATCCTGACCTTGTGTGCTGTCTGTGTGGAATTTGCACGTTCGCCTTGTGACTGTGTAGGCCTCCTCCAGTTTCTTTCCACATCGCAAAAACGAAGATCTCAGAGAAAACCCACGCTTTCTATAATGCATCTGTGGAAGTTTGCAAGAGTCACTAGAGACATGCTGAATTTCCGCAGTCTTCACAGGAAGTAGAGGTGTTGGTTACCCCCTCTAGCAAATTAGAACACTGAAATTGTTGAATAATGACCGTGCTGCGAGCTCGTCTGAAACGTATTTCTCTGATTTGAGTAGAGATATTAGCGTATTTGCAGCTAAATGATCTACACTGACATTGTAGAAGAAAATGATTTTAAACATGGTAGTGTCCAAAAAGCTACATTTTTTCAATAGCTGTTATCAATACAGATGTCTACAAATCTACTGGCAGCACTTTTTACAGAATAAACATTTATCTCAAAATGTATTGTGATTGCACTCTCTAAATTTAACATGAATAAATTTTCCATGCAAAGTTCAAATTAATCCATTTAACTTTGATAGTATAAAATGTCTTTTAAATGTTATCCTTGAAGCTTTAAAATTGTATTATATTTTTACTGCATAATCCTTTGAGTCTAAAGAAAATATAATTGACATTTTTTAATAGCACTGGGCTCCAGTTGAAATCTGAAAATGTGCAAGATCTGTAAAGAGCAATAAGAACATTTCATCTACTACTTTTGAAGACTTGATAATTCTCTCGGGTCTTAAACATTGTGAATTTTGATATCCTCACATTTCAAAAGTGTATGAACATCTCTGTCTCATTAAATCCTTCAGGGATTTCAGCTTCTGAGGGACTTCATGACAGATTTATTTGGTGGAATTAAGCCGCCTGTTAGCTTCATTTAAAATGATCTTTAGGTATGATTAAGTAAATGTTAACAGCAGCCTACTTTGATCAGTCTTCTACTCTTTATCTTGTATAGGGAAGCTGAAGGATTTGTCACATTTAAAAAGTACCTGGATAGACAGTTGATTTGCCCTAATCAATAAGACAATGCATTGAGAGCTGGAAAAAGGATGAGTCTATTATAGCTGGCATGGATACAATTGACTGAATGATTTCATTGTAAACTACTGCAATAATGATTTGCTGTACTTGTCCATATGTTCTTAGATAAATTTAGTATGAGCTGGATCGATGGTTTTGTTCCCTATGTGTGGCTAATGTCATGGTCTGCAGTATCGCTTGCTATTCATATTCAGCAGAGCTATTTTAGTGCTAACCATGCCCAGGTGAATATGGAGCAACCAGTTTTTGTGCAAATCCAGTTACCTAGCAAATTGAAAAGTTTCGGAGAACATACATTGTGTGTCCACACATAAGGTAGGATGACTCCGCTAACTCTGTATGGAAAACCTGGAACTTGGCAACAGGAAGAATCAACTCCGCCACTCACCTACACTAGGGGGATCTACTGAACTTTATTAACCCATTGACCTACAACAGATCTTGGGCATGTGGGTGGAAACTGGAATATCCAGGGATACCCATGGATTTACAAGGAGAACATACAAACTCCACACATACAGTACCACAGCTCAGAATTGAACCTGATTTTCTGGGGCTGTGCAGCGGCAGTACTAACTGTGCTGCAGTAATCGTGGACAATAATTTTCTTCACTCCTCACCATTCAAGGAGCTTGGGTAGAATGAATAATTGAACTGACTCAGGATACCTGATGGAATCACAGATGTATGAACACTAATCTTGCAGCTTGCTGGCACATAGGGGTGCATCACTGTCTTTGGCCTGACATAGGTAACCTGTTATGTTCAGAACATACAGAATGATTTGAAGTAGTATGTTGTTGTTGTGTTACATGAAGATATTATAATGTCATGAACTAATGTACAGGATCAATTCCATGCATAACTGGATAGTTTTCATCAGCCTTACGAAAAGAAAACTGGTTCTATTACTACTGTAAACTTTTTTGCAATGTAAAGACAATTGAAAATGTAGGCTGTGAATACTCATTCTCTTTTTCTGTCTTGTGCTGGCTTTGACATTTTTGATCCCTCTGGTCATTTGCATTATTCCTCCTCATGGACCACATTTGACCTGACACCTTGTTCCCGTACCAACATAGTCATCAATACATCATCTTTAATTTCCTCCTCAGCCTCTGCAATGCCCCACACCTCCCTATTTGTTTTGTTTTTCTCTCTTGTTCACCACGCACATGCTAATATGATTCATTTGCAGCCAAACACATAGCTGCCACTGAGAATTCAGTTTCACCTCAATAGGATGTTACATGTTGGTGTGCTGGAATTATGATATTACACACATCTTAAGGAGAGAGATAATGATGACCATATTAGGTGTAAAGAAATTAAGTCTGACACACTTGTAACTTTACTTATTGTTTAATGATCACTCAGGTTAGACACATTCCAGCACTGACTGCTTGCAGTCTATAACCGTGCTGGAACCAAGAGAGGGAGGGAGAGATAGAGAGAGTTATTATACTTGATAGCTAAGGAGTGGTTAGTGGTACTGAGGTAGCTATATTATTGGTTGCATGCATGGGCCATCTGCATCCTTCCCCTTAGAAATCAAAACAGAATTAGAGCCGTGGCAGTGTAATTGCACAGAGCATGCGAGTTTAAGCAAAGTCGCCGTAACGAACAGGCGGCTTGACAATGCGACCCGAACGCGTGCGTACAACGCCTTCCCCCCCCCCCATCGGAAAGAAGAGAAGGCGTAGCGGAGGCAGGCGAGAAAGTTAAAGCAGGATCAAGCGCAGTCGAAGCTGGAAAGGCAGGAGGGGGAGGTGAACTTTGAGGAGGTGAAGAAACCCGGCCAAAACCTGGCGGCAGAGGAGGAGGAGAACGCAGAGAAGGAGGAGAACGCAGCAGGGGAGGGGTCAGCGGCATGCAGGGAACAGCAGGGCGATCGGCAGTGACAGGCTGGAACGGCAACGGAGGGGCATAAGGACCCGCAGGTGTGGGCTTCGGCTCATTCTCAGCCAGCAGGTGTTGACGGCTCCGACGATAGACAGTCCCATCGTAGTCCACCAGGTAAGATCTGGGGGAGTCAGCCATACTGACCACGGTCGCGAGGCGGGAGTAGCTGGTGGTAGTCTGCATCCGAACGACTTGGCCGGGCAGTAGAGGCGACAGCGGGCGGCAGGACTTGTCATGCGACCGTCGTTGACCCTCATGCTTCTGGTCAATCCGCCGTTGGACAATGGCAGGCTCGAGCACTTTGGCTAGCAGGGCCTGTTGGGCGATTGGCATGGGTGGTCTTGTCATCCTCGACATCAGACGCTGGGCAGGGGAACCCATGGGTGGGTCCCGGGAGATGTTATGTAGGTTAAGCAAGCCCAGGTAGAAATCGCAGTTGGACAGGCGCGACTGCTCCAGCAGAGCCTTAGCACTCCGCACAGCCCGTTCGGCCAGGCCATTACTTTGTGGATACTCAGGGCTGCTGGTGTAGTGATGGAAGTTCCACCTGGCAGCGAAAGCCTTGAATTCGGCGCTAGTGAATTGCCGGCCATTGTCGGTCTGCAAGCGGACAGGGGCACCGAAGGTGGCGAAGTGCCTGCGCAGCTTGCTGATGACCATCTCGGAGGTGATGGAGGAAAGTATGTCCACCTCGAACCAGTTGCAGTACGAGTCGACCAGGACGAGAAACTGCTTGCCCCGCCATTCGAATATGTCGGCAGCCAGCGATGCCCAGGGCATGGTAGGCGCCGGCTGCTGCAAAAGGGGCTGGCGCTGCTGGTGTGGGCGAGGTTGTTGCTGGAGGGACAGGAGGACACTCTGTCCCTGATGTAATTGGCCATACCGAGCCAGTAAAATTGTCCTTGGGCATGAGAAATGGTAGCATCGACCCCGGGACGACCGCTGTGGGCTGCATTGAAGTATAGATCATAGAGAGAGGCTGGGACCACGACCTTGTGGCCGTTGACGATGACACCGTCTTGGATCACCAGCTCATCGCGGATTAGGAAGAAAGGCTGGGCACCCGACGGCAAAGTGGTGCGTCTGTCGGGCCACCCGCGCATGATAACGGCTGCGAGCTGCTGCAAAGCAGGGTCAGCGGCAGTGTGCTCGGTCAGGCACTGTAGCTGCTTGGTTGGGACAAAGTTGACGTTCAGTACCAGCATGTCCTCCTGCTCGTAGGGGTGATGGTCACAGGAGGCTAGTGGGGCACGAGACAGGGTGTCGGCCACATGCATCTCAGTGCCCTTCTTGTAAACGATTTGGAAATCAAAACGCTGGAGCTGCAGCATCATGCGCTGAAGCCTGGCGGGGACAAAATGTATCGGTTTGTTGAGGATAGTCACTAATGGCTGGTGGTCGGTTTCGACTGTGAATTTGCTGCCGAAGAGGAAGTCTTTGAACTTGGAGCAGGCGAACACCACCGCCAGGAGCTCCTTCTCGATCTGAGCATACCGTTGCTCTGTGTCGGTCATGGTCCGTGAGGCATACGAGACCGGTAACAGCGATCCGTCGTCGTAGAGCTGCAGGCAGGCAGCACCTAGTCCAAATCGAGAGGCATCACAGGGAACAACAATGGGACGGCGCAGGTCGAAGAATTTTAGAGTCGGGGTACTGGTCAACTTAGACTTCAGCCATTCGAAAGCCTGCTGGTGTTGTGGAAACCAGGACCAGGCAGTGTCCTTTTTTGTTAGCTGTCTCAGGGACGAGCTCAGTTCACTGAGATTGGGGATGAACTTCCCCAGGTAGTTGACCATGCCCAGGAATCGTTGCAAACCGAGGACGTCGGTGGGGGCTGAAATCTGGGAGATTGCATTCGTCTTTTGCGGGTCGGGCTTCAGACCATTAGAAGTGAAGATATGCTCGACGTAAGGCACTTCGGAGACGCGGAATCTGCATTTTTTTTCGTTCAGTTTCAAATTGATCTGTCGGGCCCGGTCCAGGACCCGGCGGAGGTTCTTGTCATGTTCGGCGGCATTCTTACCGTAGACTAGGATATCATCCACGATGATGGCACACGGCATGCCGGCGAACAGCTGTTCCATGGACCGCTGAAACACCTGGCTGGCAGAGTTAATACCAAATGGCATCCGTAGGAACTTGAATCTGCCATATGGAGTGGCAAACGTTGTCAGGTCGGAGGAGCGTTTGTCGAGTGGTATTTGCCAGAAGGAGCTCTTGGCATCAAGGACAGAGAAGACCGTGGCCTGGCCGACTTGGGCTGCAACATCTTCCACGGTTCTCATGGAGTAGTGTGGTCGCCTGATCGCGAGGTTCAGGTCCTTCGGATTAATGCACACTCGTATCTCGTTCTTGTCCTTTTTCAGGGTGGCGACTATGGTGGAGACCCAGTCGGTGGGTTCGCTAACCGCTTCCAGCACTCCCATCGCGACCATGCTTTTCAGCATTGACTCAACTTTATCCTTCATAGCGAGGGACACTATGTGGTGCATGGACCATGGGCACCACCTTCGGGTCGGTGGCGATCTTGTAAACGAGTGGTAGCTTGCCCAGCTCATTGTCGAACAGGTCCGGGTACTCAGACATCGGATCCAGCAACACCTGCACTTCGTTGACGGTGCGGTCGAAGGACACCAGTCCTAGGTCCTGGCATGCCTGGTTGCTCAACAGAGTCACACAGTCATAGTCGAGAACATAGAACAGGAGAGGCCGCAATAACTTCTGCAGCACGCAATTGAAAGTGACCTTCCCCACAGGTTTCAGCACCTCGCCCCTATAAGCAGCTCATTAAGTCTAATCTTTTTGAACAGGCTTGTTGACATAACATTGACCTTTGCCCCAGTGTCGAGCTTAGCCGAGAAAGAATAATTGTTGACAGTAACGAGGACTGATGGATCAGGGAGTAGGGTGAAGGAGGAGGAGCCATCTTGGTGAACGGCTGCTAGCCAGCAGCCGTCCGTTTTAAATCCGTTTTTTTTATAGTTTTTACTGAGTCCTGTTTTTTGTTTGTAGGGGATATGGTCTTTTTAATGTGGGGGGTAGGTGTAAACCTAATTTCTAGGTCCCTACCTGGTCGGTGTGGCAGCTTCTTCTCCGGGCTGCCCGTCGATCCGTCCTCGTGGCCTACCTGCGGGCTTGGAGCGCCGTTTCCTGGCGGGAACCGCCCAGCACCTCGGCCTCGGCGGCGGCACAGCATTGGAGCGCTGGAGCGGAGCGGAGCGGGCGATGCCTTGCCTGGGTCGCCGCGCTGGAGCGACGCGCTGGAGCTCTGGCGAGCTGGACCGCCGAGAGCAACAACTCCGGGCTGCGGGCTGCGGAGAGGCGGCGCCGACTTTGTCATCTGGAGCCTGGGAGCTCCAAACCGGCGCGGCCTTGTCGGCTTCGGCAGCCGCGGGCTCCAACCAGAAAGCGGCCGTTCCAAGTGGCCCAGCCGCCGAAAGGACTCTCCCGACGCCGGGGCAAGACCACCCGGTGAGAACGGCCAGGGACATCGGGCCTCCGTAGAGGCAATTGCGGTGGCCTCAATAGGCCTGACTTTGGGGTGAACATGGGGTGGGGATTGGACATTGTGCCTTCCCCCATAGTGCTATCCACTGTGGGGGGATGATTTTTTTTTGTCTAACTGTAGTCTTGTAGGTCTGTGTCCAAGATGCCTGCCGTGAAGAGAGAGTGGACGCTGGCACGAATTGGTTGCCGCTGCTCTCTCTTCACACTGTGTTTTTGATTTTCTGTTTTTGGATTGAATTCTGTTTTTAATTTGTGTCTCTGTGATGTCTTTATTATTTGTTATATTCCGATTATATGTTATTCCGATTAAATGTCTATTATTGTTATGTCTGTATTCTTTCTTTATGTGCTGCACGGAGAGGACGCTGGCGCTGTTTGTTCGCCGCTTCTCCGTTTGCTATTGTCTGTTACTATTGTAAAGCGACTTTGAGTCTTAGAAAAGCGCTATAAAAATAAAATTTATTATTATTATTATTATTAGAACAGGTGCGTGTAGGAGTGTGAATACACTAGCATCTCCTTGAGAACTAATTGGCTCAGAGTCATGGGCAGTGTCGAGAGAGGACTGGGAACCAAACTCGTTATCGACTTGTACCAGGTTGTTTAATACTTGTCTAGAAGCTGGGGGAAGTTTCCCACGGGACCGGCAGGCCGCCGAGAAATGGTTACATTTTTTGCAGAAATTGCAGGATTTTCCGTAAGCCGGGCACTGCGACTGCATCGAATGCATATAATTGCAATTGGGGCACTTTTTAACAACGTGTCCGCCGGGGAGGTAGCTTGTCCGCGGCACAGGTCTAGTGTTGTCTATTTTGGGACATGGTCTGTTGAGAACCGTTAAATTGATAGCTCGGCTATCGGACTCCCGCTGTCCGAACTGCGGGTCAACAACTTCGGCTAACCTGCATGCATGCATGGCCTCGGTCAGAGTAAGATCTGGCTTTCTCAGTAGCTCCGATCGCAACTTCTGATCCAGCATACCCGTTACTAAAATGTCCCTAGTAAGCTGGTCAGTCATATTTTCAAATCGACACCTCTGGGCGAGATAGTGCAGATCAGCAATAAAGCACTCAACTGGCTCATCAGGCTGTTGTTTCCGCGTAAAGAACTTAGCTCGCTCTAAAATGCGGTTAGACGGCAAGTCACAAATTTCAGCAAACTTCCATAGCAAACATACCGGATCGTTGGCAGACTCCGCAGGTACTAGAACCTGATCTTTGTCATCCTGGACCGCGGGATTGTAGGCAAAGGCAAGTGCTCTCCTCATGGCATCAGGACCAGCAAGGTTCAGCAGGAGAGATGCTTTGATGGCGTCGGGATCGTTTCGGTGAACGATATTAATGTAGTGTGTGAAATCCAACTCAAAAGTCGCCCAGCGCTCCGTTATGTCGGCATCAAAGACCAGGGGCGAGGGTTTGTGACACAAGGAGGCCATGGTGGTAGAGGGGTACGAAAATACTCCGATAAAGCAACACTTATAAAGAAATAAAACCCGATGAACAGGAGGCGGGCGTTTTAACTATCTGACACCATGTAAAGAAGTTAAGTGTGACACACTTGTAACTTTACTTATTGTTTAATGATCACTCAGGTTAGACACATTCCAGCACTGACTGCTTGCAGTCTATAACCGTGCTGGAACCAAGAGAGGGAGGGAGAGATAGAGAGCGTTATTATACTTGATAGCTAAGGCGTGGTTAGTGGTACTGATATTATTGGTTGCAAGCATGGACCATCTACATTAGGTACGCTGCCTTCCAAAGGAATATGCAAGACCAGACTTAGTATCTGGTCACTAATTGCTAATTATCCTTTTTGTGGAGAAGGTGGTTGATTTAACTTTGGGATTAAAGGGACAAAGATGATTATAAACTGAGCAACAGAAGAACTAGTGGTAATCTGATTATTAGAGGATGGTATTTCCTTGTTGGTGGTTGACCAGCTGGTCTCTAATGTGTGGTTGTCCACCTGCTGTTGACCCTCTGAGTTCTTCCAGCAGTTTGCCTGGGGTACCAGTATCTGCAGCTTCTTGTGTCACTGGTCTACAACCTTAATGGGTCTTCTTAAACCTTGACCCCTGGTTCTGGACTCACAGTTTTAGAATAAGGGGTGCGCCATTTAGGACTGAGATGAGGAAACACTTTTTCACCCAGAGAGCTGTGAATCTGTGGAATTATCTGCCACAGAAGGCAGTGGAGGCCAATTCACTGGATGTATGCAAGAGAGAGTTAGATATAGCTCTCATGGCTCATGGAATCAAGGGATATGGGAAGAGAGCAGGAACGGGGTACTGATTTTGGATGATCAGCTATGATCATATTACAGGTAGCTCTTAAGGTTGGACATTGCCACCTAAGTGGCCTGATTTGCCCAGCCATTTTCTTTTATTTAATGAGAAAACCTGGTTTTAAATGGCTGCTATTGGATTACGTGCCAAAATGTATTGGGGAGTAAAGGTAAATGAAATGTTAAAGTGGTTCTAACGTTGTGCATGAAACCAGTTGCAGTTGAATGATTAAGTTAGACTTCATTTGAGATATGAGTTAATGCCCACTACACTTTCAGTGACCATAGAGTGTTGTTATCCTGCAAGGTCCAGGAGGAAGAGAAATAATTCTTCCTTACATTAAGATCATGAAAATCATTGTGGTTTGGCTGTACAGTTTTGAAGGTGAGGAATGGGTAATATATCTCCTCTCCTTACATGCCACAATTATTCCCCTCAGGCAGGCTGAGTTCAACATTGTTCAGGAACATTTTTAGGTCAGTTGCTGTGAAATTGTGACTTTCTGAACATTACTTACGAGGCATTTCATTATCCTTTGCCTTTAGTAGTTTAGGTAATCTTGAAGAATGGAATAAAAACGCATGATAACTACAGTAAAGCCTAGCTGACTGTAAATGGACGGTCAGGAACTGAGCGTTAAGCTCCAACACCCATAACTAGCATTTTGAAGCCTGGCGGATGATCCTCAATTTACAGAACATGTGCATTAATCACTGTTCTGAAGTATATTCTAATCAGCAGAAGCGGACCATTCGTGTGAAAATATCTCTGAAAACCAAGAGCAGGCACACTCACGGTGGAATCATAATGCTGTTCACTGTCTGCATTTTCAAATCCTGAATTAATAGACAAATCTAGCTTTAGTTTCCTTTTAGTTTTTTTTTTACACTGGTCATTGTTTGCAGTTGTTTTCAGGATGCCTGGATTTGGCATGTGTCTTGGCTGCTCAGTGCAGACATATTGGTCCCCTGCAATTGGGAAGGCAGTCATTTACAGCAAAGTTGCTCCAACATCAAGAACCCATTATCAATTATATTTTCAGATTCCTGCTTAGAAGCAATTTATCTTGCAGGTGGCTGTGTAGTGGGAACATCGTGTTTGGCCAGGGAGGAATTCCCAACCAAAGTGCAATGGGCACCACTGCCCCACTAGAGGCAATGCTTCTCTTAGCAAGTCGGTTAAGTTCCATTTTGATTTTCACACATAGCGTTAGATGAAACCACAGAGCTTGAAAATGTAACTGCCCTCCCCGTTGATAGTGGAACCCCACCTCTTCAATCCAATTTCAGAACTGGGAATATATAAACAATGCACTAACTGCTTCATTCCACACAATGAGAATCTCACAAATAGTGTGTAATTTTCAGAGTTCTAATTGTCAGAGGAGATGTTGGTTTTAACATTGTCTTCTTGCACATTCTCTAAGCACTTGGATTGAGGAAATACCTCTTAACAAATTTTAATTTCAAACAGAAAGATTATCTTTAAAAAAAAGCATTGATGAGGTGATATAAATAGAAAATAATATTTGGGAGCAAATACTGGCCTGTCATGTTGCCAGGGTGCCTTTGCCATTGAGATAAAATGATAGCTATACTCAAAGAGTAATGATCTTAGTGTGATTACTGAAAGCTTTTCATGAAATTATTTGTGGTTAATTGACAGGTAATCCTACTGATGTTTTTTTATTTGCTGTAATAATGTTATTAAAGTTGAAATCCTCTGACACGCTACCTATAATTACAGAAAAAGGAAAGGTCCCACAATACCATTTATGAAAAGGATGTCAGTGAGGGAGTATTTTTGTTATTTGATTTTTAACATAAATTGGAGTGATTACATAAGCCATTGTGTCAAAAGTCAAAGATGCAATTGGGAGTGAAATTGGCACTGTGTAAAATGATTTCAATTAAAAAAATTAAGAAGATCACTTACAGATTGTTTGTATTCAATTAAATTATTAGCAGTCATGGTGTTTTTCCTAATAGAAATACTCAGCCTGCAGACACATACCCTTGCTCACGACAGCATCCTGGCAAATTTATTTTAGCACAATGCCAATATCCACTGAAATGTCCCATGGGGCCCAATAGATACATATCTATTGTGCTGTAAATCTGGCTGGTGTTAATAGCCTTGTCAGTGTGCCACTTCTAAAAGGACTGGTTGTGAAGATGGGTTAAGTGAAG
The DNA here is from genome assembly GCF_010909765.2 of Amblyraja radiata. NCBI lineage: Eukaryota > Metazoa > Chordata > Chondrichthyes > Rajiformes > Rajidae > Amblyraja > Amblyraja radiata. The sequence goes on from NC_045961.1 coordinate 31,462,705, forward strand.
GCAAAACCATTGCAAGTAGCTCTTTAAACCTTTGCCAGTTCAATGGCTGATGATCTTTTTGCATTGTGGGTTTCATAAATGCCGTAAAATATTATTTATCAGGAAAAGTGGAACTACTGCCATTGATATCACTCCTATGAACGTTAATATTTTATTATTTGCAGGGTTAAAAATTAATAATTTAATTTCCAGAATACCACCCTTCAAGAAATCTTGGGGTCTCGAGAAGTGGGTTAGAGTATCAAAGCAGCAACCTTTTTTGAATTTGAAACTTAATATCTATATTACTAAAATTCTGATCTTGACCGCTTTTGGCTCGCTGTCGTGTGATTTCCAAGAGAACGCCGTCACCTACGGCCGTCATTTTTGGCCACCTTGCTCAGAGCCACCCTCCGCCTTCTGGGACCGGAGGATTTTTCCCATTGATGAAAAATCAGAGAGATATTAATGTTAAAAAAATGTTTGCCATTCTCTCTGCTGCCCCTGCTGGTGGGAGGGGGGAGGGACTATAAAACCCAGAAGTGGTGTGCCTCACTCAGTCTCTGCAAGATGGAGGAAGCCAGAGGGGCATGTCCCTCTGAGCTGTGAATAACACTGAACAAATGTCTACTCAACTGTGAGTGCCCTTAATGTGGTTCTAAAATGCTTGCAAAAAGAGTCTATTGTTTCTAAAATGCTTGCAAAATGTGTCTCTATTGTCTAAAATGCTTGCAATTGTTGTTATATTTTAAGATTCATATTTTAAACTTTAATAAATCCTTTTTCCACTTGACATGCCTGCGTGCTCTTCATCACAATAGTAACCTAATAGGCAGGAATGGTTGCGCTGTCGGAGAGCCACTAAGAGTGCATGGGGGGGGGGGAGGTTGAGGGGAGATGAACTGAATGCGTGTGGGGGAGGGGAATGGCATGGAGCAGAGTGGGGAGTGACGGGAGGAAGGGTGACTGAGTGAACTGCCACCACCAGCCGTGAGTGACTGGGCTGCCAGCCAATCAGCTGTAAGTGACTGAAGTGCCAGCCCACCACCCATGACTTAGTGAACTGCCAGCCCACCAGCCATGACTCACTGAACTGCAAGTCCAAATATCCATTTAGTCCACAATGTCCATACTAGCCCTCTGGAAACCAGTCCCTTCAGCGCACAACAGCCTAAGTGTCTGAGCTGCCTGGCCAAAGTGTCTGAGCTGCCCGGCCATAGTGTCTGAGCTGCCTGGCCAGAGTGACTGAGGTGCCCGGCCTGAGTGACTGAGCTGCCCGGCCTGAGTGACTGAGCTGCCAGCCCAAGAATCCATTTGGCCCACAATGTCCATACTAGCCCTCTGGAAACCAGTCCCATTGACCCACAACACACATACTAGTGCTCCAGAAAGCCCTCCCCTCCCCCACCCACCCCATTGGACAGCAATATTGGAATTGGTGCAGAGGTGGAATATTGCATTGGGGGACCAGCCCTCCCGTGTGAAGCTGGGACCCAACGGGTCCCACTTAGCCTAGTATTATCTGTATGTAGCATTTCAGTGTTTTATATGAATGGAAGATAGACATAAAAAGCTGGAGTAACTCAGCGTGACAAGCAGGACCTCTGGAGAGAAGGAATGGGTGACGTTTCGGGTCGAGACCCTTCTTCAGAATGAGCCATCCACATCTACGTCTGAGCTAACAAACGAAACAGGATCTCAAAGGAACATGAAGAGTTGGTTCTTATATTCATTTCTTCAGTGTCCCCACTTTGTTTTCATTCCATTAAAACAAAATGCAGATTTGGTGTCTGTAAAATTATTTTCATTAACAAACTGGAACAATTTGTCACAAGTGTGACTGAGTTGCATCAGTGAATTCTATAATTAATTTTGTTACTTTGAAATGACTCAATGTGAAAACTTTGAAAGTAATATCACAGACTCATTCTAGATGACATTTCGATCTATAATGGAACAAATAATGTAAACATATTAAAACGAGACCTTGATAGGAAAGAGAATATTGGATCATATGGAATTAAACGTGATACTTTATTTAATTTAGTGAGAACAGGCAAGAGTTTGTTTAAAAGTTTACAGCACGCTGAGATGTTTTTATTTTCAGTAGATATCCGTCAGTTCTATTGCTTGGCTGCGGTTGATGACTAAATGGTTTAAATTACATTAAGTCTGAAACTCTTCTGACATAACCTTAGTCTTGCTTCCCTATATTTAACAATAATAGGAGTCAAATGTTGTTTTGCCGGAAACAATTGTTACTTTTGAAAATAGACTTGCGGTGGAAGCTGCTTTCTTTTTTTAAATTCTTACATCCACAACTATAGTTGTTGGGTCAGAAAGTATTGTTAATTATCAGTTACCAATCTACACCAAGCAGCATATTACTCTACAGAAATAGAAGCACAAGAAATAGGAGAGGGAGTCACCATTGGCCTTCTGAACCTTTTCCAGCTGATCTTGCATCTCCACTTCCTGCATTGCCTGCTTATCTCCTTGTGCCTTTGGTATCCATAAATCAGTCAAACTCCATCTGCACTAGTGATGGATCTCTCTGCCAATTTTCACTAGACTCTTCTCTGATTCTTTGTTTTTTCTGGTACTTTTGAAAGTGGGTGCTGAAGGGATGGTGAAGTGAGGTGATTAAATCTACAAATAGCAGTGGCAGGTCCAAATCTGCCGTGTATATATACTGACTTTCAATTTAACAAATATATCAGGTTGCAATCGGGGAATCTAGCTTGGGAATGCAAGGTCGCTAATTTAAATGTCAATCTGAGAAATGAAATTTAGCATGCTACCAATATGCATATAGTTGTGCAATAAACATTACATTTGCTCCCTCTTCTCAGAATTTCTAGTGTGATAGCAATTGCTTCAGCAGTACCAGCTATCTGCTCAAATTTGCAGCCTAAGAGATGTGATGTTGGCTAATATTCCTTTGGTTTTAGAACCTTTTGCCTTAGACCACATTCCATCTCTGCCTGTGTAAGAAGGTTTATCAGGGTGAGGGCTTGCGAGGAATGGAAAGGGCAAAGTAGGACGGAAATGTTTTTTAAAAAATCACTACTTTTATCCCCAATTTCACCATTACCTCTTTCCAAACTTCCCTGCTCTTTCCTACTTCCATATTAACAATGTTTCAAATCGAGGGAGGCTGGGGGCACTGAGCAGTAAAGGTAGGATACCTATCATCCAATTTAAGGTGCACAAACTCTTGGTGGGGAACAAGTGCTCATGTGTTTTTCACATCTGATGCTCTATGGATGAAAACATCATTAAGGACGCTGTGATATCCAGTCAATCATGCTGGAGGCAGATTCCTATGATTTCTGTGTTGGGCCCAGATTGGAGCTAGGACGTCAAACTGCACCTATGTTGCTAATGCAGCAACATCATGTTTAGTGACAGTTGCTAAGGTGCAGTCTCCATACAGATACGCAAGATCAGAGGATTCCCTAGTTTTCAATACAGACCTTCCACTATCTGGTTTCTCCCTTCAACATCTACTCTTGTTCAATTGTGAAGTGGATGTTATCAGGTGAAAAACCAAATCAGGTCCACCACTGATTTTCCGGCAACCTTTGCTTCAAAGCCTTGCTGGATTATCCGTTTTGCCAGACCAACAGAAGTCATGGCCTCCAACATGAGTCAGACGGTACTGGAACAGTCCGCCTAGGCTGCTGGGGAACAGAGATACCGGCCTGCAACTTCGGCCGTGGAAGTCCGCTATGGGAACAGATCCGCTGGCTCCAGCCAGGCCGGAGTTCCAGAGCCCCGGCCGCAGGTGGCAAATTCAACCCACCGATCGGAGGTCTGGGCGGGGAAATCCTGATGAAGTTGTGTTTGGCTGCCACGCCTGTCCTAAGCCCCACATCATCGAGGGGGCGGGGGTGAATTCCGGGGGGGATTTTAAGTGCACTTTCGTAATTTGTATGAATTGAAAGAGGTGTCGGACCATCAGTTGCCAGAAAATTGGTAGTGGATCTGAACCTCCTTTAAAGAAACTACTAAAGTTAGAATTTTGGAACTTGAGAATTGTCGGCTGTGCTTTGCAATGATGCACTATGTGAAAGTGAGTGATTTCCTCTGAAGAAGGTGATCATTGTTCTGATGCACATTTCACAGCATGAAGGCTCTGAGGGAGGTTAAGTACAAGAGTCATAGAGTGATACAGTGTGGAAACAGGCCCAACTTACCCACACCGGCCAACATGTCCCAGCTACACTAGTCCCACCTGCCCATATCCCTCCAAGCCTGTCCTATCCATCTACCTGTCTAACTGTTTCTTAAACGTTGGGATAGTCCCAGCCTCAACTACCTCTTCTCGGCAGCTAGTTCCATACACCCACCACCCTTTGTGTGTAAATGTTACCCCTCAGATTCCTAGTAAATCTATTCCCGTTCACCTTAAATCTATGTCCCCTGGTCCTCGATTCACCCACTCTAGGCAAGAGATTTGGTGCAGTTCTCTGAATTAGAACTGGCAAGGAAAGGTGAAATAGATTTATTATTTGATGCTGGTCTCAGGCCCAGATAGAAGTCCAAGTGTCCACTGCAACCTACGGGCATTGCATTGTTTTTGTTTGGGCTTCAATGGAAGACAAAACAGAGGCAGTTTATGATGTTTAAAGTCAATAAATATATGAATGGAGTAATTAACTACTTCTGCACAGAATGGAAATCATATTAGGCCTTGTGCAAAACCCTATTTAACTTAGGACCAATGTTATACTGCATAGGGAGAGAGGGAGGGAGGGAGGGAGGGAGAGTGAGATGGACAGAGAGAGAGAGAGAGGGAGAGAGGGAGAGGAGAGAGGGAGGGAGGGAGATGTATTAATGAGTTTGTCTGGATGATCATGGATGAATAGCTGGAAATGTGTGAAACTTATGAAATGTGATTGAGATTTGGAATAGTGATGAATATGTGTGGTGGTGATGGTGGTGTGCAGTGGGGCATTATTTCTGGTCCCTACTTGTTATGTTTGGTGAATGAGAGGTTAGGGTGGTGATGGGAGTGCGGCAGTATGGGGTGCTGTGCTTTGAGTCATACAAGGCTCAAAGCACTGTAACCTTTTCCACACATTGAACATTTTGCAGCATGGTATGCCAGTCCTTGGGGCATGATCTCTGACTTTAACCTCTGTACTTGTCTTCTATGACTGAACTTTCACCATGTCAGGTAGGCCGCCTGCTGATAATGAATATCTCCACCTCTCCATTTGCTCTACTAATGCCTTCAGTGTTGTATTCCGACATCTTTGATGTTGCGTCATGCTTTTCCCCAACTTCAATCACTTACAACATAAGTTGCAGAGTTGCGAGCTGGCTTTAAGCATTTCGCCTGATGCTGGTCAGTCATAAAAGTAGATCCCCTGTTGATTCCTTAAGCTACTAAACAGCACAGTTATCTATAGTTGGATGCTGAAATCATGACTCCTGGCAGGCAGCACAGATTTAGTGCATAGCATGAATGGATGTGAGTTCATGGTTCCATGCTTGTTTTCCTGTGATATCTGATTTAGCTCCAAACATGTTTTGCTAAGAGCAGACGCAGGGCAGGAAAGAACAAAAGGGCAAAGATGAGAAGGCAAACTGAAAATGAACCAGATAAAAGTCATGATTTCTTGCTTAAAAACAAGGTTAGCATAGTTTTTGTCTTCTCATCCCATTGTGCTTCTGAGCAATAGGGTGGACAAGTTCTTTTAAGTGGGAAAAAATGGATACATTTTACTCTGCGGTATAATGCAGTCTAAATTGAAGGCATTCATATCATATATTTTATATTTAAAATATGGCACGATGGCACAGCAGTAGAGCTGTTTCCTCACACAGCCAAAGACCCAGGTTCGATCCGAGCCATTTGTGTCTTGTTTGTACATTCTCCTTGTGACCGTGTGGCGGGTTTTCTGGGTGCTCTTGTTTCCTCCCACATTCCAAGGTGTGCAAGTTTGTAGGCTAATTGGCTTCTGTAAATTGCCCCTCATGTTTTGGATTCAAAAGTGGGATAACGTAGAACCTGTGTCCAAGTAATGGATGGGTTTATATTGGGCAAGATTTGTCAAATGTGTGGAGGAAATTTTCCTCAGGCAATATGCAGAGGGCACTACACAAAAGAGGGCTACTTCTTCATCTTTATCTAGCTTGATCTAGTCTTAGGAAACTGGGAGGGGCAGGTGGAGGAACTAGTTCCACTGTTTGCATCCTTGAATCCCTTCATTATCCCTTCTTCCCCAGCCAGCAATGGGCCATTATAGGCTCCACCAATCCTTGGTCATCTGTTGTTGGCCCTGCTTTGTTCTGGCCTTTCCTTTCCTCCAGTTCCTTTCGCCCTAATTTCAGGCAGAAGAAGGGTCCCGACCCGGCACGTCATACTCCATTTTCTCCAAAGATGCTGCTTGACCCGCTAAGTTACTCCAGCACTATGTACGTGTCTTCTGGATGAAGTCTTTGTGGATGAGCGACCACTGTTCTATTAGCTATAAGATATTTATGGATAAAGACAGGGCCGGCCTGTAAGTTAAAATTCTAAATTGGGGCAAGGCCAACTATGAAGGTATTTGACAGGAATTTGTTCAAGTTAATTGGAGCAGGATGTTTGCAGGAAAAGTAATGCCGGGCAAGTTGGAAGTATTTAAAAGTGTGGTTAGAAGAATTCAGGGTATGCATGTTCCTATTAGAGTGAAGGGCAAAGCAGGTCAACGTAAGGAAACTTGGATGATGAGAGAAATTGAGGCTCTGGTCAAGTATAAGAAGGAGACATGGGGCAGATATAGGCAGTTGGGATCAAGTGGATCCCTGGAGGTGTTTCAGGAACTGAGAAGCATGCGAGAAAATAAATCAGGATGGCAAATGTGGAGCAGGAGATAGCTCTGGATAACAGGATAACCTAAAGAGATTACATTAAGGGAAAGAGGTTAAAGAGAGAAAAAATAGGACCCCTCAGGAAATCAACATGGTCAACTGTTTGCAGCCACAAGAGATGGGCAAGGTTGTCAATAAGTATTTCTCCTCTGTTTTTACTGCGGAGAAAGACTTAAAGACCGGGGAACGTGGTGCAGTCAATAGAAGAGTCTTGAGGGCAGTCAGCATTATGGATAAGGAGGTGCTGAAGGTCCTATCTCATATGAAGGTAGACAAATATCCCGGGCCTGACCAGATATCTCTGAGGACACTGTGGGAAGCTAGAGAGGAAACTGCAGTTACTCTGGCTGAGATTTATGTCATCATTAAATACAGGTGATGTGCCAGCAGGCTGGAGGGTGGCAAATATTATGCCTCTATTTAAGAGGGCTGCAAGGAAAACCCTGGGAACTATAGACCAGTGAGACTAACATTTTGGTCGGAAAGTTACCAGGGAGTATCCTGAGAGATAAGATGGACATTTAGATGTACAAGGCTGATTGAGGATAGTTGAAAGGACCCATCATCCCCAAAGAGCTACAGACCCATTTCCCTCCTCTGCATCACCTACAAGCTCTACGAGAGGCTACTACTCCAACGCCTTATGCCACTTATAGACTCCAAGCTTACTAAAGATCAAGCTGGCTTCCGCCCTGGCAGCTCCTGTGCCGGGCAGCTACTGAACCTCACCCAACACATTGAGGACGGTTTTGAGTGCAAACTCATCACCGGAGCAGCTTTCATAGACCTCACCGTTGCCTACGACACTGTCCAGCACCGCACCATGATCAGGAAACTTTTTGACATGACTGGTGACCTCGACCTGTGCCAAGTCATCAAAAGCCTTCTCAACAACAGGCGCTTCTTCGTTCAACTAAACGACAAGAAGAGCAAATGGAAAGCCCAAAAGAATGGCCTACCACAAGGCAGCATACTGGCCCCCCTCCTCTTCAACATCTACACCAACGACCAACCACTTCCCCCACAATACCGCCGCTTCATCTATGCTGATGACCTCTGCATCACCACCCAACAGGAGAACTTCCAGAAGATCGAGTCTGTCCTGGAAAGCGCCCTCCAAGAGATGACAACCTACTACAATAACAACCACCTGAAACCCAACCCATCAAAAACCCAACTATGCAGCTTCGATCTTAAAAATCGAGATGCAGGAAAACAACTGAGCATCTCATGGGATGGCCACAAACTCTCCAACCACTTCCACCCCGTGTACCTCGGAGTCACACTCGACAGGACACTCTCTTTCAAAACCCACCTTCAGAACACCAAAGCCAAGGTCAACACTCGCAACAACATCCTGCGCAAACTGGTAAACTCAAAGTGGGGCGCTGATCCACCAACCATCCATGCAACTGCCCTAGCCCTGTGCTTCTCCACAGCTGAATACGCGTGCTCAAGCTGGAGCCGCTCCCACCACACCAAACTGGTTGACACAGCCCTCAACGACACCTGCCGCATTATCACGGGATGCATAAAGACAACGCCAGTCCCGTGCCTCTACGCCCTAGCTGGTATTGCCCCTCCCCATATCAGACGATCCATCGTCGCCCAAGACGAGCGGAGAGCACAGGAGATCGATACCAGGCACCCCCTGCACGGACACACAGCACCTCCACCCCGACTGAAATCCAGAGCCAGTTTCTTGCAGACAGTCCCACCTCTCCAGACAACCAAAGAAATAGCAAGGACCAACATCTGGAAAGATGAATGGAACCAGCTCAACACACGAGCCCACGACTGGATGGAGAGAGGAATCACTCCGACTGAATGCCTCGCCAGCGGGCACGACCTCCCATGGCCAACCTGGAAGACCCTCAACAGATTACGAGTGGAGCAGGGGAGGTGCAAAGCACTTATGAAAGCATGGAACTACCAGGCAGAAGACACATGCAGCTGTGGAGCAGTACAGACAATGTCCCACCTACTGGAGTGTGACGATGCCCCCCAGTGCAGCCCCCAGGACCTGGCTGAACCGACCTGACCAGCTGTGACCTGCGCCAGATACTGGCAGAACGACATCTGAGATTGCAACGGACTCGAAGAAGAAGATTGAAGATAGTCAGCATGGTTTTGTACGTGGGAGATTGTGTCTCATGAATCTGATTTTTGTAGATGTTACCAAAAAGGTTGATGAGGGCAGAGTTGTAGACATTGTACATATAACTTTATTTGCTCTTCTTAGTACATCAGAGTTGCTGCTGCTTCTAGTTATGTACCTGGACACAACAGTACACACGTGTAGTATAAACTGAAGAATGTAATCAAAATGGATTAGTAAGGGTGTCAGGGGTTACGGGGAAAGGTCAGGAGAATGAGGTTGAGAGGGAAAGATAGATCAGCCAAGATTGAATGACGGAATAGTCTTGATGGGCTGAATGGCCCCATTTTGCTCCAAGTACGTTTGAACATGAAAATGGCACAAAGTGCTGGAATAACTCAGTGGGTCAGGCAGCAAATTTGGAGAACATGAATAGGTAACATTTCGGGCCGGGACCCTTTTTCAGACTCATTGTAAGGAGGGTAAAGATAGCAGGAAGAGAAGATGAACTGTAAAAAGCCTGGCAGGTAAGAGGTGGACACAGGTGAGGGGGGGGGGGGGGTTATGGGCAGGTGGATGTACAAAGGACAGAGATGAAATGGCAGAAGGTGTGACAAAAGGATTGGAGAGTTGCAAATTGTGAAGCTAGAGGAAGGAATGTATTTAGAAGAGGAGGAAGGGGAGAGAAATCGGTGTGAGTATGGGTGGTGAACAGGGGAGAGGGTGGTGGGGGTTATAGGAGGGGGGAGGATGTAGTTCAAAGTGGCACTGGATTCAATGCTGAATTTGAGAATTACAGATGTAGCCTTTCCATTTTGCATCAGAACTGGACAGTTATGATAAAATGTCATCAACCCATAAACTTAGGTGGCCAAAGAAGCACAATAATGCCTCTGCCTCTTCAGGAAACTAATAGGTTGCATCACAGCTTGCTTTGAGAACAGCTCTGTCCAAGACTGCATGGAAGTACACAGCTGCAGATGCAGCACAGTCCATCACACAGACCAAACTCCTCACCATCAACTCCATCTTCACTTCACGCTGTCTTGCGAAACTAATCAACATAATCAAGGATGTGGATACAAGGAACTGCAGATGCTAGTTTACAAAAAAACCCAGAGTACTGGAGTAACTCAGCGAGTCAGGCTGCATCTCTGGAGAACATGGATAGGTGACGTTTCAGATTGGAACTCTTTGGAATCGAAGGGTCATTTATCGATGTTTTCCAGAGATGCTGCCTCACCCATTGAGTTACTCCAGCAATTTTGTGTCTTTTTTTCAATATAACCAAGGACCTTTTCCATCCCAGTCACTGCTTCTTTCCTCTCCCATCAAAAGCTTGAAGGCATGTACCAACAAACTCAGGAGCAGCTACATCTCGTCAGTGATCAGAGTACTGAATGGTCCTCTCAAGCTAAATCTTCCAATCTACCTTGATTTTGCATGCTGGACTTTTTTTCTGTAGCTGTAACACTACAATGTTGTGCAACTGTACTTTGCATTCTATTTTTCTCTTTGCATTGCCTGGTATTCCTTAATGGTACTTTCGTATAGAATGTTTTGATTCAATTGAATAGCACACAAACAAAAGAGTTTTGCTGTGTCTGGGCACAGGTCACCATAATAAACCGATACTAATAACAATACCAGACCATTATTCACACTCCAAACGTGCGGCCTGACCTGCTTATTAACATTTTCAGTTTTCTTTTTTCATTTCAGACTTCCAGCACCTGAAATGTTTTGCAGTAATTTTTCTCACCATTCTTAGCCATATCTTATCTTCTGACAAATCTTAATAAACTTATGGGCCTGTCCCACTTACACGACTTTTACGCCGACTTCCGGGTCGTTGCAGGTCGGCGAAAATTTTCAACGTCGAAAATTCAGCGATGACCAGAAATACGCTACGACTCTTTGGACGGCTGAGAAGACTACTCACGACCATACAGACGATACCCTGGCGACGTGTTGCGGGGTGAAGTCTGTATGGTTGTGAGTAGTTGCCCAAAGAGTCGTACCTTGTTCTGGTCGCCGCTGGATTTTCAACATGTTGAACATTTTCGGCGACCTGCGACGACCTATGACGGGTGCCGGCAGTCACCGAAAAAGTTGCGTAAGTGGATCAGGTCCATTACATTGCTGGTTTCACCAGTCTCCACCACTACCACTTGTGTCATTGAGTCTTCTCCCTTCCTCCTTCACTGTCATTTACAGCATATTTGATTTCTAACTCTTCTCAGATGTAAGATCATTGATCTAAAATGTTAACTCTCCACAGATGATGCCTGATTTACTTGTATTTTCAGCATTTTCTGTTTTCTATTACTCCTGACGTCTTCAATGTGAAGAAAGCTTGACATTTCCACATAGTTGATTCAATTTATTGAAAAATAATGTTATCTTGCATAAATCCTTGAACTTTTCAACAAATTGTTGCCAAAGTAGAAGATTTGTTTGAGTTCCAAAGGCATGTATGAATATAATTTCCTTCACTGTGATAGTCTTGAAAGTGATGTTATCATAAATATGACATGCGATATCATTTGTTTTCGTTTCAGGAATGTTTAGCTTTTGTAACTGTAGCAACAGACAAACTGCAGTAAAGAAAGAAGTTCTATTCCTAAGTGGGCAGGATCACAGGAAAATAGGAGAACAAATGCAATGTTGGAGGCAACTGTATTTTCGCTACCTTGACTGATATTTCCATTCTCACCCACCATCATGGGTTTTTCTCCTTCCCCCAGCTGCCACATATCAGTGACTATGATTATATATATGATTCGAGACGTTTTTCCCTCTTTCTTCCAGTGTTAGATTTATATCATTGTCAAGTATTTTTTACACACATTAAAGGTGATCAAGAATAAACTCTTGGACAGAGCAATGTAATTGACATTTAAGGATTGCTTAAGCACAAATGTTACAATGGACGACTTTAAGATCTTTCTGAATGGATAAATGCAATCAGCATTAATAAGATCTTTCTGAATGGATAAATGCAATCAGCTGTAAATTGAGAAACATTTGTATAACTCGACCCTGAGAGCTGATAGTTGCAGTTGCTAGATGGTGCTGAAACCAGTTGACCTGGTCAATTCATCTCCCTGGAGAGGATATCATTTTTATTAATTATCAAAGACTCCAAATCACACCAACAGTTTCCAAATAGGCTAATTTGTAATTATCTAGAAATCATTTTTCTTTGATGCTTCGGAAAGAACTGCAGATGCCGGTTACACTGGAGATGGACACAGAATGCTGAAGTAATTCAGCGGGTCAGGCAGCATCTCTGGAGAACCTTTTCTTTTTCTCCAGAGATGCTGCCTGGCCCGCTGAGTTACTCCAGCATTTTGTGTCTATCTTCTGACTTAATGCTTATTGGAATTCAATCTGAAAACTGAAATTTATCCCATCACATGACAAAGCAGATTGCCAGCTAGGAATAATAAATGCAGAATTCCCTGTTTTTTCTGCTTGGGGTGGCTCTTTTTGCTTTATAACTCTGAATAGTTACTGGATTTCTCTGCAATCAGACTGATTTGTTTTCCATTTACAAAACACCCAAAAAGCACACGTTTTCTTCAGGCTGGGAAGATCGTCCGTCTGGCCTCAGCTTCCTCTCAGACCCCCTGGTCATGGCTCTGTGATTCATTCAGCAGCAGCGAGGGACAAGTGTTACCAGCAGCACATATGGAGAAACGATAAGTCATTGAGTGAAAAATGCAGACTAATTGCAATCCCATTCAGAAATTATTTTTTTCAAACTATAAGTCACACTGAAACACAGTTCACAATAAATGTGTCCAACACTGGAAACTAAAGTCTGGAAATGCGGCAGAGATTATATTTGTTGCTTGGTCGTATTCAGTTTAATGCATGTTTCTTTTTTTCATAATAATTCTCACCTTTATGCCTTACTCATTCCATCCCCCATCTGTCTTAGGAGTGGTGACTGAACCTAGGATTTCATTCCAGTTAAACACTGAAGTCTCAGTGTTTTTAAAGATGTTGACCAAGTTACCGAGTGCTTCTGGCTTGTTTCTGATTGGCAACAGTCACAGGCTTTTTGTTTTGCTTTGGTTTAAATCATTGGAAGCGCCTTGGCATCTCTCTGCCCAAGTGATGCAATTTCATCGCCGCAGGTTACTGTTTGCACTTCCTAAGAAGAAGTAAACAATATCCAGATTTAATATTTGTAGATTGTTAGAGAATGTTGGTCCATGTGGATTCTCAGTGTACTGTACGGAACCTTTGTTCATGTCCTGGCTATGCTATGATAGAACTAGCTTTGAGACACATGGAATTGCAGATGTTGTAAACCACAAGTGCTGGAGTAACTCAGTGGGTCAGACAGCATCTCTGGAAAACATGCATATGCAACATTTCATGTCGGGACCCTTCTAACTAATTTTCCTGGAAAGGTTTCAAAAAGCTGACAGTCTAATCTATGAACATGAGATATTAATCACTTTGATATGTAAACAAGAAAACAGAATGGTTTTTTAAATGGTGGCATTCAAAGGCATCAAATATTAAACACTGGTGTTCCAAGGCTGAGTGCACTGGTGTACAAATGCCCAGAGATAATATGCGAGTCAATCAGAATTAGAATTAGAATGGAAAATGTTATTTTGGTCTTTAATGCAAAGGGAGTGATTGACAGACTAAGTCTTGCTGCAATTGTACAGTGAGAACACATATTTTTGATCTCCTTGTCTAAAAAAAATTATAGGGATTGTTATTTGAAGAGGAATTGAACAAAGAAGGGAACTAGGAGAGATCACAATTAGAAAATCGAAAGTCTGCAGCAATTAAAAATCCAGAGTCCTTGGCCAGAGAATTCCAAAGCATCACAACCTACAGTGAATAATTTCTCCTCATCTCAGTTCAGTGACCTTTCTCCTGCACTGACTGGTAAGGGCACGCACCCTATCAAGAAATATTCTGTCAGAAGAATCAGGGATCCGAATATAGGGATTAGCAAGAAAGTGGAGTTAAGGTTAAGGAGTAACCATGATCTTATTGAATGTTGGAGCCTGGGCCACCCCTGGACTCAATGAGTCACCTCTGCTCCTGTTTCTGAGTTTACATGCTCCTAGAGTCCCTGAAACTATGTGTTGCAGACATGAAATCTGGAAAACAATTTTAAAGGAGTCCTGGTGGTATCCTCAGATCATTCAAAAACTCATTCGGCCAATTCAAAGCAATCCCTCCTCCCACTCAGCGTGTGCTTCTGAGCTGAAATTATTTCCTCTGATGACAGTAATTTGTGCGTGATGATATCTTCTGAAAGCCAGCAGCCAACAATGTCAAGGAATCCCCCATCCAGAAAGATTTGAAAATTGAAATACCAGCCCTGAGCACCACGAGATTTATTGCTTCACAAAAGTCAAAAACTAATAAAACACCTCTATCTACAAGATTGGAAAAGGAATTGTATGAACTTTATTACATTGTACTTTGGAATCTGTTCAATTACTTTTAAAGCATCATCAGCAAGCTAAGCTTTGTTTGACCTGCTTAATCTAATTGGTCTCCAATAAAAAGTCTCCAAGGCGCTCCATCTGAAATCCTTAATAGGATTTTATTTTGGCTGCTCTTGAAAATCTATGAAAAGAGTCTTAAAATCTTCTCCCTTGATGCCTGGAGTACAAAAATCCTTGGCCTTTCCTCCTCATCCGTGCGGTGACTAGCAGTGCGCTGGAAGGACTGTTGATTAACTGAGGAGCTCTGGGTCCAGACTATCATGCTGTGATGGTCACAGGGCTAACTTACTGAAGGTGAAGCGCAAAATGTGTGATAGAGACACAGAATTCTTTTGTGTTTAAGAAGGAACTGCAGATGCTGGAAAATCGAAGGTACACAAAAATACTGGAGAAACTCAGCGGGTACAACAGTATCTATGGAGCGAAGGAAATAGGCAACGTTTCGGGCCGAAACCCTTCTTCAGACTTCTTTTGTTTTCATTTCAGGCTTAAAGACATTAAAACAAAATGTATTTTATTCAGTGCTTTTCACACCCTCGGTAGGTCTTGAGGTCCGTTATGAAATGGCCTCATTCATTTAAAGTAGGAAATCCAACAGTCAATTTGCAGTTGCACAATCATTAGTAAATCATGAGCAGGTAAACTGTGAGGAATAAATAAATGTTGGCTAGATCCACCGAGAACTCTGTGTTCTCCTCCTAAAACTATTACAGGAGCTAACCTGACAGCTGAGAGATTGAACAAAGACTCCATTTAACATCTTATCTGAACAATAGCAACTCCAAAAGCAGATTATTTCCCTACGCAGACTGGTGTTCCAGCCTGGTTCTGTATTCAAGTGGCTAGAGTGGGGCTTGAAACCACAATGTCTTGACCAAGAGACTGAGTGCTGCAGCTAAATCATAGCTGAAATTGTGTTCCTGAATATAGAGAGACCTAGCAAAATGCCAGCAGCTGAACATTGCAGTGGAGCCAAGAGTTCTGTGGGCTGTGATTAAGATAATGGATCTTAGGTACATTCCCACACTGAGGGAAATGTCAGACTTGCTGTCTGGCTCCATTGATTTCAAATTGTGGCTAATGGAATCAATCTTCAATCTTACCCTGATTTCCATCTATCCCTATCCTACTCCCTCGGATAGGATGGTACAGTGTTCCTCCTGCAGGATGTGGGATGTCAGAGAAACTGCTGGTGACCCTGAATGGCTCTCCCGATGCTGTTCCTGACAAACTGCATTGGGGAACTGGAGCTGCGGCTGGGATGTTCAGGTGAATGAGAGCTTGATAGATCGGAGTTGAACGGAGTAGTCATGCTTAAGGTACAGGAAGAGAGTTGGTGGGTGACCATGAGTAGGTATGTTACAATACTTGCCTTCAGCGGGGCTGCAATTCTGCCACTGGCTGTGTGCGCGATTTTGGCGCGTTTGAGGGGGGGGGGGGCGGGGTTAAAACGTGTTTTTTTTCTTACCTTGTCCTGGATTATATTTGGTTGGAGTGCAAGCTTTTGCTGAAGAATCGTTCCGACGGGCGTTCTGTCTATTTTTTTTTTAAATTGCCCGACTCGTTCAGCGCTGGAGTCATTTTAAAATCAGCTTCTAAAGCCGTCAACGCCGACAACGGGGACGGATTTCATATAGGTTGCAGGTAAAAGAAAGCGGTTTATTTTTATGTATAAAAGTGGTCCTTAAGATACCTTTAGTTCCCATTTTAAGTTGCGAAACGGTGATTTAGTCCCCATACCAACCGGCATGCAGATATGGGGATCTAAATCACTGCAAACCGCAACGTTCCAAATGGTCGTGTTCCAGAAAAACCCATAGGCAAGTTGATTTAAATGGCCATTAATTTACAGGTATTAAACATTAAATTCCTTCCATTTGGCCTATAAATCCATGACAATGAGATTTAAAAATTATGTTATATTGTGAATTCTTGTGTGAATGTTATTTGAGCACTTAGGCTATTTAAAAATGTTAATCTATTCTTAAGAAATTGATAGATGTTTAGATCTAGTAATTGAATTTTGTAATTAGCTACAATTAGGTAACTAACTAATTATATGCTTTAATTTCAAGTCATCTAAGTAAGATTGTTTCATATTTGTTTCAGAATGCTTCAATCTATAATAACTGAACATTTCTTTTAGTTCTCTTAATCTTTAAGAAAGTTATGGCCATTTGACTGTCCTCGATCACAGCTTTTGTGTTAAGTCAATGGAAAAGCAATAGGGAACAAGATGCTAATTTCCAAGTATGAAAATGGCCATAACCTTTTTTTAATACTGAAGATATGAAAGTGAATTAGGTGTCAAATTAAACTTGTTTTTATGCTTTATCTGATGGGATAAATTACAGACTTGATTTTTAAAATCTCAAAATGTTGTAACATTGCTACCATGGGAAAGGGAGTAGACGGAGACCGCAGGTGATCCCTGCGGCCATTATGCTTCAAAACACGTCTACCCTTTTGGTTACTATTAAGGAGGATGACCCATCAGGGGTGAACAGCAGTAAGAAGCAGGTCTGTGGCAACAAGCCTGGCTCTGGGCACAGTGGGGAGGGGTAATGTCAGGCAGAGCGATAGTAGTAGGAGAATCGTTAGTTAGGGGGACAGACAGAAGATTCTGTGGCAGCAGTCAAGACTCCAGAATGTGGTGTTGTCACGCTGGTGCCAGGAACCAGGATGTCTTGGAGTTGCTGCACGACATTCTCAAGGGAAAGGTGAACAGCCAGATGTCATTGTGCATGTTGGCACAAATGACATGGGTAGGGAAAGGGATGAGATTCTGTGAAATAAATGGAAAGTTAGACCACAGATTGAAAACCAGGACTTCCAGGCAAGTGATCTCTGGATTATTCCCAATGCCATGTGCTGGTGAGGGTAAGAAGAGGAAGCTAAGACAGTTGGTGCGGGATTCAGATTTTTGGCCCTCATCTGGGGCAATGGTGACCCCTGGGGATGGGTTGCACCTGAGCTGGAGGAGAACCAATATCCAGGTTTGCTACTGTTACTTCTGTATGTTTAAACGATGTTTAAACTGGCAGCGGGGAGGAATCCAATGCAGGCATGAGGAAGGTGGGAGGCTGGAAGGTCTTTATGGAAGGTGACAAAAGAAAGTTCAGTGGATAGGATAGGCAGGAGTATGGCAGGGAATTGGCAGGAAGGAATGTTGGATTCAATTGAGTTTATTTTAATGCAAAAGGTCGGACAGGCAAGGCAGCTGAACTCAGATTGAGGGTATGTGCAACTGGGATGTCATAGCCATTTTGGAAGCCTAGCTATGAGAGAGAGAAGACTGACAGTTTAATAATCCATGGTATAGGTGCTACAGGCAAGATAGAGCTGGGGGTAAATGAGGAGGCGTATTGTTTTTTGATTAAGGAGAATGTCATAGCAGTAGTCTGAGATGGCATTACTGATTGTTCATTTTGTGAAGCTATATGGGTGGACCTGATAAATCAAAAGGGAGTGTACTGTAGGCCCCCAGATAGTCAGACTGGGATTGTTATAGTAGGATATATTTACTTTCCCAATATAGGTTGGGACTGTCATGGTAGAAAAAGGCTTAGACGGGGTGTAGTTTGTAAAATGTCTTCAGAAAAGTTTCCTCAGGCAATATGTAGAGGGCCCTACAAGGGATCTACAGTTATGAAATTTGAAGGGCAAATGACCGAAGCATCCATAGGCAAGCCTTTTGGGACCAGTCCAGTGTCATATTAGCTTTAACGTAGTTATGGATAAAGACAGGGCAGGCCCACGTTAAAATCCTGATTTGGGGCAAGGCTGACTTTGATGGTGTTGTCATGTTTTGTGTTGCCTTGAGTCTATCTTCAAGATAATGATCAGAGACAGAACTTTGTGACGTAGTTTTCTTTTAATAGTTCAATCTATTAAAGTGGCTTCTACAGACGTCTCATTCTGCAACTGTTTGCGCTATCTAGATCACAGGATCTAACTACGTCATGCACTTAATTTGCATGTTACAACCCAGTTTCAATTGTAACAATATAACAGGTATGAGGTAGGAATTTACTAATGTTGATTGGAGTAGGTTGTTTGCGGGCAAAGAAACATCTGGGAAGTGGGATGCTTTAAAAAAATGTTCTGACGAGATCAGGGCATTCATGTTCAAGTTCAAGTTCAAGTTCAAATTGTATTTGGTCACATACACCTTTAGGTGTAGTGAAATTCTTTTTGCCATGCAGCACATAAAAAAAGAATACAACATGACAGTAATAGATAGTTTCAACATCAAAACATCCCCCCACAATGGTTCCCATTGTGGGGAAAGGCACAAAGTCCAGTCCCGTCCCCATGTCCACCCATAGTCGGGCCTCCTTACTCGAGGCCGTGGCTTCTGGAGCCGACAGGGCCGCGCCGAATGGAGCTCAACTGGCGATCTCAACAAGAGATCCCAGGCTCCCGATGGAAAGTTCAGCGCCGCTGCCCGCAGCCGCTCCACAGACCCGCAGCTCTGCAACGGACCCAGCTCCAGTTACCGGAGTTTCAGCGAAGTCACCGCCAGCCCCGCAATGGCGCTCCAGCGCTGCACCGCCGTCCTCCGACCCGCAGCTCCGCCGCTGCCGATGCCGAGCCGGTACCGCTGCCGCCGGTGCCGCCGCCGCTGCTGAGCCGGTGCCGCCGCCGCCGCTGAGCCGGTGCCGTAGCCGCCGCCGCCGAGCCGATGCCGCCTCTGAGCCGGTGCCGCCGCCACCGCTGCTGAGACGGTGCCGCCACCGCTGCTGAGCCGGTGCTGCCGCCGATGCCGATGCCGAAGCTCCAGGCGGTCCCCTCAGGAGACGCCGCTCCAGGCCCGCTGGTAGGCCGCGGGGACGGGTCGAAGCTGCAGCCTGGAAAAAAGCTGCATCTCCCACCAGGTAGGGACCCTGAAAATTAGTTTCCGCCCCCCCCCGCCCCTCCCCCCTCCCCCACACATAAAAAAGCTAGAACTCCTCAAAACAAAACACTAAACTAACTAAAAATAAGAAAAAGAGATGAAAAAAACAGACAGCTGCAGGCTAGGCAGCCATACCCCCTACAGGACGGCGCCTGTTCCTGTTAGAGTAAAAGGCAAGGTAGATGGGAGTAAGGAATCCTGGATGATGAGATAAATCGATGCTCTGGTCAGGAAAAAGGAGGGATGGGACAGATATAGGCAGCTGGGATCAAGTGCATTCCTGGAGGACTTAATGGAAGTATACTTAAGAAGGAAATCAGGAGGGCAAAAAGGGGGTAGGAGATAGCTTTGGCCAATAATATTAAGAACAATCCATAGAGATTTTATTGACATTAAGGGAAAGGGGGTAACTAGAGAGAGAATAGGGCCCCCCAAGACCAAAGTGATGATCGCTATGTGGAGCCACAGGAGATGGGAGAGGTCCTCTTTATTTCTCTTTCCCTTAATTTTGCTAGCCCTTGCTGTCTCCTCCCCTTCCTTAACCCTCGAGCTGTCTCCTCCCATCTCCCCGCCCTCGGGCTCCTCCTCCTCCCTTTTTCCTTCCTTCTCCCCCCCCCACCCCTTATCAGTCTGAAGAAGAGTTTCGGCCCGAAACGTCACCTATTTCCTTCGCTCCATAGATGCTGCTGCACCCGCTGAGTTTCTCCAGCATTTTTGTGTACCCTCTTTATTTCTTTTTTTAATTTTATTTATTTTTTTATTTTATTTATTTATTTTTTAATTTTTTAATTTGTTTATTTTATTAGAAGTTAATACAGTACAAAACAATAAAGTGGCACCTAATTTTAGGTGCCAACTATGTCATACCGTAATCCATTCTATGTACAACCTCTAGTTTTATGTTATGTTGTGTTATGTTGTGTCGCGGACTTTCTGCGTTTGTGCTTTTCTTTTTTTAATTAAATTTTATTTTTAATATGTTTTATTATTTATTATTTATTTATTTTTATGATACTGCCTGTAAGGAAAATTCATTTCGTTGTCTCTAATTGAGACAATGACAATAAATTTGAATACAATACAATACAATACAATATGAGAAGGAAGTAAGCAAGACAAGAAAAAGAAAACAATAGAAAGGGGAAAAAGTGGAAAAATAGATGGTAGAGAGTAGAAAAACGTGAAGTGTGTATATAAAAAAAGAAAAAAAGAAAAGAAAAAAGAAAAAGTGGAAAGTAGAAATAGAAGAGAAGGCCCCTTAAAAGAGAATTTTTCAAATCTATATTCGGAGATGTATATCTATCCACGTCATAAACTGAAATCAGCAATCCTTATGGTACCGCTGCATCACATGATTCCAAAAAGTCGATGAAAGGAGACCAACTCCTTAAGAATTGGTCATATTTATCTATTAGTCGGAGTCTCATTTCTTCAAGGCGTGCTATGTCCATCATATTCCTAATCCACATTTTAACAGTTGGTATGGTTGTATTTTTCCAAAATTTAAGTATCAATTTCTTTCCAATTATTAACCCATAATTAAAAAAAACATTTTGGTCTTTATTTAAATTGGTGTCTTCTCCTATTATTCCAAATATAATCCATTCCATTTTGGGTTCTATTCTTGACTTGAAGAGCTTTGTAAATATATCAAATATATCACTCCAAAATTTATTCAACTTTGTACATCCTACAAATGAATGTGTTATATTAGCGTTTTGAAACAAACATTTATCGCATCTGGGAGAGACGTTTGGATAAAATTTATTCAACCTCGTTTTTGAATAATATAGTCTATGTGATAATTTGAATTGGATTAAATTATGTCTTGCATTAATAGAACAGTTATGTGTATTCATCAAATACTTTTCCCATCTATCCTTCGAGATCTTTATCATTAGCTACTGTTCCCAATCTTCCCTTAGTGCTTCTGTTGAGGGTGATTCTCTATATAATATATTATTATAAAAGTATGATATTAATTTTTGTGAATCAGCCTTAATATTCATTGCTTCTTCTAAAGGGTCTAAAAATATAGTTTGAAATCTATGTGTATATTTCTTCATAAAGTCACATACCTGTATATATTTAAAATATTGATTATCCTTCAATTTAAATTTTAATTTTAATTGTTGAAATGATAACAGTTTGCCCCATTCATACATATCCCCTACTTTCCTAATCCCCAGTCTATCCCATTGTTGATATGTGTTGTCGATGAGAGAAGGTTTGAATGCGGGGTTGTTCAATAGTGGGGTTAGTACTGATAAATTATTTAATTTCAAGGATACTTTTATTTGTTTCCAAATTCTTATTATATTGTGAATAATTGGGTTCTTCTTATATATTATACTATTCAATTTTATCGGTGAGAGCAGGATCGTTCCTATATCGTGCGGATAGCACTCCTCTTTCTCCATTCTTATCCACTCCAACTGCTGAGTGGAACTATCCAGCCAGTACATTATGTTCTTAATATGCACTGCCCAGTAGTAATACATAAAGTTAGGTAATGATAAACCCCCAACTTCTTTAGATTTGCACAAATGCTTTTGTTGAATTCTATGTGTTCTGTAATCCCATATAAAATTAGTGATAGTGGAATCTAGTTTTTTGAAAAAATATTTTGGAATATATATTGGGATCGCTTGAAACAAATATCTAATATTGTTTTACTGCAGAGAAAGACATGAATACTGGGAAACTTGGTGATACCTTCAGTCCGTGTATTATGGTCGAGGAGGTGCTGGACTTCCTAGGGCATATGAAGAGGGATAAATCTTATGGGCCTAATCAGATATATCCAATGACACTGTAGAAACCTAGAGAAAAAAATCGCAGGTGCCCTGGCTGAGATTTATGAATCATCGTTTGATACGGATGAGGTGCCGGAAGACTGTAGTGTGGCTAATGAGCTTCTATTTATGAAGGGCTGCAAGGAAAAGCCTGCAAACTATAGAGAATGGAGCCTGACATCTCTTGGTAGGGAAGTTATTGCAGAGGATTCTGAAGGTTACGGCCTATATGTATTTGGATAGAGGGGCTGATGAGGGATAGTCAGCATGGTTTTCTACGTGGAAGATCAGGTGTTATGAATATGACAGAGTGTTTAACCCGGCATCTGCAGTTCTTTGTTTTTACTTGATGGTGGAAGGTTGTTTTTTTGGACCTGGGACCTGTGATTAGTTATGTGCCTCAGGCATCAGTACTGTCCCATTTCTGATTATGGTTTATATCCATGATTTGGATCAGAATGTACAAGGCATGATTAATAAGTTTGCAGATAATGCTAAAGTGAATGTTAGGGCCCTGGGGAGTGCTGCAGAGCAGAGGTATCTAGGAGGTCAGTTACATAGTTCCCTGAAAGTGCCATCACAGAAAGATAGGATGGTCAAGAAAGCTTTTGGTACATTTGTCTTCATCAGTCAGGGTATTGAGTATAGAAGTTGGGATGTTGTGTTACAATTGCCCAAGATGTTGGTGAGGCCACATTTGGCGGATAGTGTTCAGTTTTAGTTTCAGAAAGGTTTGGAGAGAAATGTGGGCAAATGGGACTAGCATATATCAGTATATTGATCAGCGTGGACAAGTTGGGACAAAGGCCAGTTTCCGTGCTGTCATACTTTAATACTCTGAGGCCTGGGAGACAATTGCTAAACACACAGGGTGGTATATGGAATAAGGTGCCAGAGAAAGTGGTAGAAGCAGGTATGATGGCAAAGTTTAAAACAACATTTAGATAGGTAGATGATTAGGAAAGGTTTGGAGAAATATGGGCCAAATGCAGGCAAATGGGACTAGGTTAGCTATAAAACCTGGTTGGTATTAATCAGTTGGGCCGAAGGGCCTGTTGCTGTGCTGAATGATTCCATGACTAAATATTTGAAAACGGCTCCTTTAGAAAGATTCCTGCGAGGGCAGACATTTCTATTCTGGTCAGGCTATGTGGCCACCCAGGATACGTGTCTAGTGATGAAGGTGCTCTCTAGTGACATTGAGCACAAAGGGACATACCCATTGTTGTTAAACATTAGCAGGTTTGTGGACACATCATTTCACCTACTCTCGGACCCATGCACCATGGACTTCCTTCCTTCTTCAGGTTATCAATCAAAACACAGCATTGGCAAACTTGACTGTTAATGTCAACCATCAGGTGATTTTTTTCAAGAGATTGGCAATCAACTTTAATGTGCCATTAGTTTTCCCTTGGCATTACTTACAGAGAGTAAGCACTTTTTAACAGCTGGGATGTATAGACATGCAAGGATCAGACTTCCACTGCGCTCTGCCGTTACACTGTCATTGTGTGATTTTGAGAAAGTGTGAAAAATTTCAAGGAAGAACGAGAACTGAGTGTTAAAACCACTTTTGCATAATCTCCTAAAGATGACGAAGAAAAGCAGTGATTCTGTTGGTATTAATCCTGACCACACACTCATCTCCCTGCTACCTTCAGGTAGAAGGTACAGGAGCCTGAAGACTGCAACAACCAGGTTCAAGAATAGCTACTTCCCCTCAGCCATCAGGCTATTAAACCTGGCTCGGACAAAACTCTGATTATTAGCAACCACTTTCTGTTATTTGCACTACCAGTTTATTTATTCATGTGTGTATATATTTATATCATGGTATATGGACACATTTATCTGTTTTGTAGTAAATGCCTACTATTTTCTGTGTGCTTAAGCAAAGCAAGAATTTCATTGTCCTATACAGGGACACATGACAATAAACTCACTTGAACTTGAACTTGATTCTATTGTTCGGCTCCCTCTAGTGATTGGATGACGACACAAATGTAAATTGGCACAAACACAGAAGAAGGTGAAATAGTTGCAGCACGGTGGATCAGATTTTCATTTGGTGTTTGCACGCATTGTGCAAAGACTATGTAGTCATCGGTAAGAGACCATGGTGGCCTCGCGGCGATGGGGCCTCGGCAGCGGTGAAGCCTCTGTGCGGCGGTGAAGCCTCGCAGGTCGACCCTCGGTTGGTGGTCGATGAGAGCGTGGGGGAAATGCCGTGAGGGGGGGAGGGGAAGAACAATGGAGGACCTGGCATGGGGGGTTCACCGTGAGGGAGGGGGAAGAACATTGAACAATGGGGACCCAGCGTGGGGGAACCGCCATGAGGGGGGGCGGGAACGAAGGTGGACCTGGTGTGGGGGAGCCGCTGTGGGAGAGGGCGTGAGAGGGAGAACAAAGGAGAAGTCGACGTACATTGTAACTTTGTCAGCGCCGTTAGTAGCCGCTATTTGCATATCCTGGGTATGCAAGAAAAGAATTTCACTGTGCCTTGTCACATGTCACATTAAAGTATTCCAATCCATTCCATTCCAAATGCTAAACTAAGTTAAACTAAGTCAGAAGCATGTATGCCCAACTCTCTTTCCTCCCATGCATTGAACCAGAATTTCACAAAGCATGTGACTTCACATCTCTTCAAAACCTCGACCACATTCGCAGTGTGTCTTAGATTTGTGACAGATTACAAAATAGCAAATGTGACCCCGCTATATCAGACTGTAACAAGAAAGAAAACGAGCATCTGTTAAGTGATTAACAGATGCTGGTTTACACCGAAGATAAACACAAGATGCTGGAGTATCTCAGTGGGACCGGCAGCATCTCTGGAGAGAAGGAATGTGTGACGTTTCGGGTTGAGACCCTTCTTCTTGAGTCTGAGGAAGGGCCTTGACCCGAAAGGTCATCCATTCCTTCTCTCCAGAGATGCTGCCTGTCCCGCTGAGTTACTCCAGCATTTTGTGTCTACCTTAAGTGAATGAAAAGGGTGGCTGATGGCGCACAATATGGACAAATGGGAAGTTATCCCGCATTGGCAGAGAAGGCAGAAATGTTGAAAACCAACATACAGCTGCAATAGGAAATTGGGAAACCAAATAGTTTGTTGGCATTTATTATGAGAGGATTTGAGTATAAGAATAAAGATGTTCTTTTAATTCCTACACCCAAATCCTCTCATGATAAATGAGAGTATTTGTGTATAAGAATAATTATTCTTATTTGTAATACTCAAATCCTCTCATTTGTCATTATATCATGATATACAAGGCCTTTTTGAGACCACACGTGCAACATTGCATACAATTTTGCTCTTTGCCTACTTTAAGATATACTTGCTATAGTGCGAGTGCAATGAAGATTGACCAAATTGGTTCCTGAGAAATTATAGGAGGAGAGATTGAGTAGGTTAGTTCTTTATTGTTTGGAGTTTAGAAGAATTATTGTGTTATCACTGAAATATACAAAATCCTTAGAGTTGATACAGCGATAATGTTTCCCCAGGCTATGCAGTCACAAAATAAGAATTAGGCCACTTAGGGCGAAAGGAAATAACGTTTCTTTACTCTGTGATGAATCATTGCACTTCTCTGACCAGCAGGTCTGTAAAGGCTTAGTCACTGTGTTAATTCAAAAGATAGATTAGTAGGTATCAAGGGGATCCTGGAAGTGAGGGTAGTGTAGAGAAATAACATTTGAGGTTGAAGATCAGGCAAAGATGTCAAATGTTTCTGCAGCATGTCAAGCAAGTAGACGGATATTTTGTGCACTGGCCAGGAAGATACAGTAAAAGTTTAGCAGCCATGCCAAGAGCAGAATATGAATCCACATTTACGTTTCATGTAACCCCGGCCCTGGTTGAAGTAATCTAGGTTGAAAATACAAATAAAGTTTGCAGATCCGTTCATAAATTCACAAATTCTAGGAGCAGAATTAGGCCATTCTGCCCATTAAGTCTACTGCACCATTCAATCAAGGCTGATCTATCTTTCCCTCTCAACCCAATTCTCCTGCCTTCTCCCCATAATCCCTGACACCCTTACTAATCAATTTTGAATACATTCTTCAGATTATCTCATACACCCCCCCCCCCCCCCCCCCCCCCCCACAACTCCCCCCGCCACACACACTCTAGGAAGTCCAGCACCTCCTCGACTATAATACGGACTGGCCTCGGCCATAATACGGACAAACGGCCCCCGCCAGCCGTGTCCCATCCCAACAACAAGCCTGGCTCACTCATTGCAGATCCAGGAAGCCGCTCGGAGAGGGAAGCTACGTACAGGAGTATAGAGGGAGATGATCGAGGTCGCTGGACAAAGGGCCTGGCAAGAGTTAGTAAGAAGAACCGGGGTGTCTCACCTTCCGCACCCTCAAGGTCAGCTGCGGTAGGCACCCCCCTCCCTGGGAAACAAGGGATGAAGAGGGCCATGCAAGGAGAGGGACAACAGTTCGCAGGGCAACTGGAATGGTGGGGATGGGTGTTTGTGGCCAGCTGCTGCTGGGACTGTAAAATAGCACTAAAAATGTTGCCACTTGCATATAGACTCATTGAGTTGCTCTGCACAGGAAGGAACTACAGGTGCTGGTTTAAACCAGACAGACACGAAAAGCTGGAATAACTCAGTGGGATAGGCAGCATCTCTGGAGAGAAGGAATGGGTGACATTTCAGGTCGAGAAGTCTTGAGAGAGAGTTTAAAGAGATAATTAGATTTAGCTCTTAGGGCTAAGGGAATCAGGGGATATGGGGGAAAAAGCCGGAACGGGGTACTGATTTTGGATGGCAATGCTGGCTCGAAGGGCCGAATGGCTAATCCTGCATCTATTTTCTATGCTTCTATGACCCGAAATGTCACCCATTCCTCCTCTCCAAGGTTGTCTGTACATTATGTTCAAACTGGGAGATTGTGTTAATAAATGGGGATAGTTTTGCAGAGTTATATGTAAAAAAGGTATTTCACTGTACCTGGGTACACGTGATAATAAAGAAACAATTGAAACCATTGAATTATACGTAAAATTGACATTTGTATGAAGCACACACTCCATGCAGCAAATTAAACTTTCATCAGTGTGGGCATGCTTGCTGAGTGTGCATTTGCATTCTGCATACAAACCGGAGACAGAATCGAAGTCGGCTAAATTCACAAAAATCCCGGTCAATAAATCAAGCATTTGAAAACTGAGTTTGAAATGTCATTGGATTTGCAATTCAAACAGTGTGAAAACAATGTGGTATGAGAGTTCCTACTCCTGGGATTCCCATAATACTTGATTTCCGAGTCTGGTTCAGCAAAATGCTACTGCAGAGTGGAAATTGTTTTGCACCAACACTAAACTGCCAACAAATAACTGAATTCTTAGTTGCAAATTACAATGAGATCACTGTATCTCCAACTATAATGGCTCAGGTGCATTGCAATTTAGCAATCCTGATCCAAACAAATTTGTTGCAGCATTATTTTAATTGCACATGTTCAATATACCGATAAAGTGTTTGTAACATTATTGGTAACTGTGAAAGAAATATAATTTAAATAGATAGTCATTAACATTAATTCTGATATTAGCACAGCTGTAGTAAATTCTGAGAGAATACTACTTTCATAGCTGAAGAATTGGCGATACAATGTAATTGGCTCTGACAGGATTCTTTCAACATTCACAGTTCATTGCAAACTCAAATGACAGTCATGCACAGTTCCTCGAGTTGTGCCTCTAATAGTGTTGCTGATTGTGATTGGATGTGACATTAAAATGCACTAAATTTATTATTCATGTATGTGGTCATATATTGGGCCTCATTAACACAATGCAAGGCTGCTGCAAACAGCAAGAGTCACTGCTTGGCTCTCTGCCAGTTTGGGCCTGGTGAGATGTTGATTATAGAAACATAGAAACATAGAAAATAGGTGCAGGAGTAGGCCATTCGGCCCTTCGAGCCTGCACCGCCATTCAATATGATCATGGCTGATCATCCAACTCAGTATCCTGTACCTGCCTTCTCTCCATACCCGCTGATCCCTTTAGCCACAAGGGACAAAGGGATCAGGGCACCTTATGCCCCCCACTGAGAGAGAAGGGGATGGCGATCATAGGCGAGCATTGGCCTTCAAAGGGGCACTTTTGTAGTCAAAGGGGTTTTCGTTGACTCCACAAAAAGATAATTAAAAGACAGTTACTTTATCAACAAACTTTGTTGATGAGACTATAGCAAAACATAAATGCCCAAGCAAAGTGCATCCAATTCATAGTTGACCAAATAGCAAGGGTTGCTTAAGCTGGCATTAAATGTTGATGGTTGTTTAATGTTTACCTTAGACAGATGACAGGAGTATCTGAACTTTAACTTAACCAAGTGACATTTAATGTATTTTTAGGCCCCTTAAATAGAGTCTGATAATGTTGGACCTTTTGGTTTGGGCCTATTTACACTTAAAAATATCATACAAGGAGATCCAATTTATTTTCTAACCTGTCTAAGCATGACAGGGAAGGAACTGCAGTTGCTGGTTTACACCGAAGATAGACATAAAATGCTGGAGTCACTCAGCGGGACAGGCAGTATCTCTGGAGAGAAGGAATGGGTGACGTTTCGGGTTGAGACCCTTCTTCAGACTGAAGAAGGGTCTCAAACTGAAACGTCGCCCATTCCTTCTCTCCAGAGATGCTGCCTGTCCCTTTGAGTTACTCCAGCATTTTGTGTCTACCTTCTGTCTAAGTATGAGGTAATGTAACACGTAAGATACAACTGTTGAAAGTGTTTACTTGTCCATGTGAGGCCTTAACATTTTTTATCATGTGCATTGTAGGCATGTAAGTTAGTGCACCCATTTTCTAAATGTGTCTCCATTAATTTCAATGGAACTGAATATCGGAAGCAGAATATGACTCGCAAAAACTACTTTGTTGTCTAGTTCATTGAACAGAAAATGAAACTGTGCACTTCAGTAAAATATACAGTGGCTTGCAAAAGTTTTCATACCCCTTGAACTTTTCCACATTTTGTCACGTTACAACCACAAATGTAAATGTATTTTATTGGGATTTTATGTGATAGACCAACACAAAGTGGTGCATAATTGTGAAGTGGAAGGAAAATGATACATGGTTTTCAAATTGTTTTACAAATATAAAACTGAAAAGTGTGGCGTGCAAAAGTATTCAGCCCCCCTGAGTCAATACTTTGTAGAACCACCTTTCGCTGCAATTACAGCTGCAAGTCATTTGGGGTATGTCTCTACCAGCTTTGCACGTCTAGAGACTGAAATTTTTACCCATTCTTCTTTGCAAAATAGCTCAAACTCAGTCAGATTGGATGGAGAGCGTCTGTGAACAGCAATTTTCAAGTCTTGCCAGAGATTCTCAATTGGATTTAGGTCTGGACTTTGACTGGGCCATTCTAACACATGAATATGCTTTGATCTAAACCATTCCATTGCAGCTCTGGCTGTATGTTTAGGGTCGTTGTCCTGCTGGAAGGTGAACCTCCGCCCCAGTCTCAAGTCTTTTGCAGACTCTAACAGGTTTTCTTCCAAGATTGCCTAGTATTTGGCTCCATCCATCTTCCCATCAACTCTGACCAGCTTCCCTGTCCCTGCTGAAGATAAGTATCTCCACAGCATGATGCTGCCACCACCATGTTTCACAGTGGGGATGGTGTGTTCAGGGTGATGTGCAGTGTTAGTTTTCCGCCACACATAGCGTTTTGCATTTAGGCCAAAAACTTCAATTTTGGTCTCATCTGACCAGAGCACCTTCCTCCACATGTTTGCTGTGTCCCCCACATGGCTTGTGGCAAACTGCAAACGGGACTTCTTATGGCTTTTTTTCAACAATGGCTTTCTTCTTGCCACTCTTCCATAAAGGCCCGATTTGTGGAGTGCACGACTAATAGTTGTCCTGTGGACAGATTCTCCCACGTGAGTTGTGGATCTCTGCAGCTCCTCCAGAGTTACCATGGGCCTCTTGGCTGCGTCTCTGATCAATGCTCTCCTTGCCCAGCCTGTCAGTTTAGGTGGACGGCCATGTCTTGGTAGGTTTGCAGTTGTGCCATACTCTTTCCATTTTCGGATGATGGATTGAACAGTGCTCCGTGAGATGTTCAAAGCTTGGGATATTTTTTTATAACCTAACCCTGCTTTAAACTTCTCCACAACTTTATCCCTGACCTGTCTGGTGTGTTCCTTGGGCTTCGTGATGCTGTTTGTTCACTAATGTTCTCTAACAAACCTCTGAGGCCTTCACAGAACAGCTGTATTTATACTGAGATTAGATTACACACAAGTGGACTCTATTTACTAATTAGGTGACTTCTGAAGGCAATTGGTTGCACTAGATTTTATTTAGGGGTATCAGAGTAAAGGGGGCTGAATACTTTTGCACGCCACACTTTTCAGTTTTTTATTTGTAAAAAAAATTTGAAAACCATGTATAATTTTCCTTCCATTTCACAATTATGTGCCACTTTGTGTTGGTCTATCACATAAAATCCCAATAAAATACATTTACGTTTGTGGTTGTGACGTGACAAAATGTGGAAAAGTTCAAGGGGTATGAATACTTTTGCAAGCCACTGTAAGTTAGATTTATTCGCTTGACATATAATATTTTTAACCACTCTTAGTCCGTTTTGTGCATGCTTAATTTTGTTCTTAAGAATGGTAAGAATGCAATCCAAAGATGTTGCCTCTTTTTGAGTGACCCATCAGAACTTCCTTGGATGTTATTGTAATGAGCTACAATGCTACTTGTTTGGAATTGCCTGGTTTAAAGAAAAAATGTACTGAGAATATCTAAGATCGGATTTCTTTATCTAGTGAGTTGTTCTTTGGAAGATCGGGTAATATAGATTAAAAATAAATTTTTCTTCTTTATTTGTGGATCACATTAACTTGGTGAAATCAAATTATGCCACTGTTAGCTCGGTGCAACAATACAAAAAACAGGTCAGACAAATTTGATAGAATTTACCTTTTGTTTTAATTTCAGATGCACTAATTTCATTAAGGAGATATTGCAATGTAAGTGATTTTATGTGCACACTGTGATTAGCTTCTCAAACAACTGATAATTAGGCAGTGTGGTGTACTAATTGCGAAAGTAATTGCTGCTCTAACTACACCTTTCTTTGTCTTTTTTTATGCTGCTATAACAGCTTATTCCAATATGTAATTCGTGTTTCTTAATGTTACATGTTGTCAGAGGCTTGGCACCTGTATTCTCCCATAGCTTAGTACAATTTACATTGTTTTTTATAAATCAAAAACAATCTAAATAGAATCTTAAGCCTAGAATAAATGGGTTCTTATCTCTCTTAAACAGCACCAAGAGATGACTAGTCATTGAACACTGATATTTTGAATCGCTGGTTTGCCTGTGTTCATTAACAAATCTTTGCATCCCTTTGGAAGTACATGCTTTAAGAATCAAGTGTGTTTAATTGTCATCTGTACTGACAACAGAGAAATTCAATTATTTCAAATGCCATACTCATAGATTACATATAATACAGTTAATAATCAATAAATTATTACCCTCAATACTAGTGCAAAAAACCCCCAAAGTCCTTAGTGCAACAAAATATTTCGCATTTTGTAAATACATATACAAATGACAGATGATGCAAGAGTAAATCACTATGTTTAATTTTTTTTTCAAAAGAAAAATGACTTACAGTAGATTCCTGCTCCTGCATGACCAGCATGACACTATTCATTTGGTAGCAGATGTATGAATCCATGTTTGACAATAGTGGACGTCCATTATTGATAGGAATATGAAAATATGAAGGCAAGAGGATGTGTTCAGGTGTATTTAATAACTTGCAAACTATTCGAGAATAACATCAATATTCATCGTATATAATGCACCATATTTATTATTCTGTTACCTGACATTTTGCACTATATTTTTGTACATTGAGAAAGAATTTATGTAATTTATTTTAATTCAAAATAAAGGATTCCAGATGCATTTTATGAAAGCTTAAAGCATGAGATTGGGCTCCACTTTGCCAACTGTTTGGGTACTGTGTGCATATTGAGATAGAAATTTATGATGTGTGTGTACAGATTGGATATCTGTACAGAGCAAGGCCAGTTAATAGTAGGAGAGGAGCATCAAGTGAGGAGCTATTCCCAAGTGATCAGCAATGTGTGGGTAACTTGGCATGGTGCGGCACAGTGGCACAGCAGTGCCAGAGACCCGGGTTCAATCCCAACGACGAGTGCTGAATGTATGGAGTTTATACGTTCATCCCATGGCCGCATGGGGTTTCCCCAAGATCCTCGATTTCTTCCCACATGCTAAAGACGTACAGTACATGTTTGTAGGTTAATTGGCTTGGTATAAATGTAAATTGTTCCTTGTGTGTGTAGGATAGTGTTAGTGTGCGGGGATCACTGGTCGGTGCGGACTCGGTGGGCGGAAAGGCTTGTTTCTGCACTGTATCTCTGAACTAAACTAAACTAAAACTCCATCTCTCATAGAAGGTGCACACATGCTGTGGCCACGAGTGAAACCATAGAGTAGACTGAGGACTGGATTGTCAAGTACAGTGAAGTTCACCATGGTCTTCAGCCATTTCCATGATGGTGCCGTGACATATGGCATAACTTTTCAATCTGTGTCATGCATTTTAGGGATATTGGAGACTCTATTGGAGATAAAGATGGGTGGAGATAATAACCAGTGCAGGAGCTGAAGTGGAGAAGCCAAAAGGGTGCAGATGTGGAATTTGACAAGAAAGGACGATGAGAAATGATTTCCTCTAATGGTACAAGACATCAACTGCTCCACATTTGACTAGAGCATGCCTGATGAAAACCAGAAAATGTACAAGAAATGCAAGAGGGTTTACTCCTTAAATATCGATATCTAATCTACAATTATTTCCAAAATGCCAATGCCAGAAAGCAAACTCAATGCAAGCATTTATTTCAAGAAGGCGTATACAAAATCAGGGATGTAAATTTTGAGGCTCTATAAGGCACTGGTAAGGCCGCATTTGGAATATTAGGAGCAATTTTAGGCACTCTATCTGCTGAAGGATGTGTTGGCTCTGGAGAGGATCCAGAGGAGGTTTACAAGAATGATCCCAGGAATGAGTAGGTTAACCTATGATGAGCGTTTGTCAGCACTGGGCCTGTACTCGCTGGAGTTTAGACGAATGTGGGGGTACCTCATTGAAACCTACAGAATAGTGAAAGGCTTGGATAGAGTGGATGTGGAGAGGATGTTTCCCCTAGAGAATCTATATCATAACCTCAAAATTAAAGGACGTTCTTTTAGGAAGGAGATGAGGAGAAATTTATTTAGTCAGAGGATGATGAATCTGTGGAATTATTTGCCACAGAAAGCTGCGGGGGACATGTCAGTGCATATTTTTCAGGTAGTTCCCTGACTGGCAGATAGAAAATAGATAGATTCTTGATTAGTACATGTGTCAGAGGTTACGGGGAGAATACAGGAAAATGGGGTTAGGAAAGAGAGAACATGTGTGTGGGCGGCGCGACCGACGTCGCAGCGGCCTCTGCAGTCTGTCTGTGTATTTTTTATTTTTTTGTCCTGTTGAGGGTTTAGTTTGTAGCGGGTTTTTAAATGTGTATATGTGGGGGGTGGGGGAAACTTTTAAATCTCTTCCCTGCATGGAGACCCGACCTTTTCCCTGTCGGGTCTCCGTTGCCATTGGGGCCTAGCGCCGTGGAGCGACCTCCAACCGGAACGACCTGGAGGCTCAAATCACGGAGCCTGTGGAGCTGTGGACCCGTGGACCCGTGGAGCCGTGGAGCCGTGGAGCTGTGGAGCTGTGGACCTGTGGAGCTGTGGACCTACCTCCGTGGAGCTGTGGAGCTGTGGAGCTGTGGAGCCGTGGAGCCGTGGAGCTGTGGAGCTGTGGAGCTGTGGAGCTGTGGAGCTGTGGACCTACCTCCGTGGAGCTGTGGAGCTGCGGACCTATCTCCGTGGAGCTGGCCAGCTTCAGAGCGTGGAGAGCTGCGGTGGTGCGCTGCTGCGACCCGACTCCGGTGGATGGTGACACCGGGAGCTTGCGGGTCCCCGGTGGGAGACTGCTTTGCGGGGCAACGGCGACTTCTCTTGCCCGAATTGCGGGGTTGAGAGTGACCTGGAGCGGGGCCTTACCACGCCCGGCGCGGCTTTAATTTGCCGCGGACTTGCTAGCGCCCGCCGGGGGCTCCAACATCAAGACCCGGGGCAGTGCCTTACATCGCCCGGCGTGGCTTTGAGTGGCCGCGGACTTGCTAGCGCCCGCCGGGGGCTTTGACCTCGACTTCGGGAGAGGAATGGAGAGCAGGGGAGAGACAAGACTTTGCCTTCCATCACAGTGAGGAGGAGACTCACTGTGATGGATGTTTGTGTAAATTGTGTTGGTGTGTGTCTTGGTCCTTTTCTTGTATGGCTGCAGAAACCAAATTTCGTTTGAACCTCATGTGAGGTTCAAATGACAAATAAAAGGTATTGTAGGTATTGTATTGTATTGTAGATCAGCCATGATTGAATGGCGGAGTAGGCTTGATGTGCCGAATGGCCTAATTCTGCTCCTATTCCTTATGATCTTATGACAATCAATGTTCAAAGGTGGGGAAATGCTCGGGTCTCATTCACCTTGTGTAAACCCAATCTGAACCTCCATGCCAAATAATGGTTACCTGGGTGCAATGGACATCTTGGTGGCATCTGTCTCCACTCAACATACAAAGAAGTGCAGCTTATGTTGAATAACTGAGCAAATCATTGGTGTTTTAAAGCCATACTTTGGGTGTCTGGAGCACGCAAATGGAGCTAAAAGTATTTTGAAAAGCTGTTAGATTTTGCCATTGCCAGTTGCACATTCACAATGAAGTTCAGCTTTGGCAACAGCTGGGGAGGTTGAGATATAGGATCATCAAATTGGACAGCGTAGTGGTGCTGCCTGTAGAATTACTTCCTCACAGAGACCCAGGTTCAGTAAGCGAGTTCGGTATTCCGACTGGGCATGTCTAGGTCATAGGTCACTAGCTATAAAACACTTGGCAACGGTGGTGCTGTATTGTGTGCAGGCTTGCGTTTTGTCCGTAGTCGGGATCGGCTCTCCGTCGCTGCGGATGCTGTTGAGTTGCTGTTGGGCCATCCCCATCCCCTCCCCGGAGTCCCGTCCTTGTCCTGAGGTGTCCAGGGTGGCCCTGGGCTGGCGGGGCGGCCCTGGACTTGGATTGCTGGAAAATGATGCTGGATTTTCCGGCATGAAGCAGAATGGTATCAGTAGGATATCTGAGGAAGGATGTGCTGGCTCTGGAGAGGGTCCAGAGGAGGTTTACAAGAATGATTCCAGGAATGAGTGGGTTTGCATATGATGAGCGGTTGATAGCACTGGGCTCGACTCGCTATAGTTTAGAAGGTTGAGGGAGGACCTCATTGAAACTTTCAGAATAATGAAAGCCATAGAGTGGGAGGGAGTGGGATTGGGACCAGAGGTCATCACCTCAGAATTAAAGGGCGCTCTTTTAGAGAGGAGGTGAGGAGGAACTTATTTAGTCAGAGGGTAGTAAATCTGTGGAACTCATTGCCACAGAGGGCTGTGGTGGCCAGATCAGTAGATATTTTTAAAGCAGAGATAGACAAATTCTTGATTAGAACGGTGTCAAGGGTTATGGGGAGAAGGCAGGAAAATGGGATTTGATCAGAGATCAGCGATGATTGAATGGCGGAGTGGCCTTGATGGGCCGAATGGCCTAATTCTACTCCTATAACTTGTGACTTGCGAGAAGGCTGACCAACAGTAGGAATAAGGTAAAAGAAGTAGGCAAATCAGAGATTATTTTCTATCTGCCAGTCAGGGAACTACTAATGACATTCTGACTTTAGTCTGAATGGACAAAGGCACCAAGGGCAATGGACAAGAGCACCAGAAGGTTCCACTCTTTGTAATATATCATCCTCCTCTGGAAATACATTATGAATTCTTCATCAGCAGTGTTGCAAAATCCTGGAATTTCTGACCTAACATTAGTTTGGGAGAATGTTCAACATGCAGACAGCAACATTTCAAGGCGCCAGCTCACCACCAGCTTCTCAAGTATAATCAGAGATGCGAATACATTTTTTTAATGTCCACTTATATGAATGAATAACAGTTCCAGTTATACTTTTCTCAACATTGTATATATTTTATTTCAATTTTAACGTCTTTGATTAGCCATGGAAGGTGATTCATTTTCAATCTCTCCCCCCTCCTCTCCCCTCCCCCTCTTCCCCTCCCCTCTCACCCCCTCTCTCCCCTCCCCCTCTCTCCCCTCCCCCCTACACTCCCCCACCCCTCTCTCCCCTCCCCCTCTTCCCCTCTCCTCTTCCCTCCCCTTCCCCTCCCCACCCTACTCTACCTCCTCACCCACCACTCTCTCCCCCCTCCCCCCTCCACCACCCTCTTCCCCTACCCCTGTCTCCCCCTTCACCCTCCCCACTCTCCTCCCCTCCCCCATCATCATCCCCCTCTCTCTCCCCCGCCCCCTTCCTCCCCTATCCTCTGCTCCCCCCTCTCCACTCTCCCCTCCCTCCCCCCCTCTCTCCTCACCCCTCTCTCCTCACCCCTCTCTCCTCTCTCCCCCCATTCCCTATTCTCCTCACCCCTCTCTCCTCACCCCTCCCCATCTTCCCCCTCTCCCTCCTCCACTCCCACCCCCTCCTCCTCCCTCCCCCCTCTCCCCACCCCTCTCTCCCCTTCCACCCCCCACCCATCGCTCCCCCCCTCCCCCCTCTCCCATCCCCCTATCCCGCTCTCCCCCTTCCACATCCCCTCTCTCCACCCCTCCTCCACCACTCTCACATCCCCTCCCCCACCTCTCCCACCCCAACCCTTCTCTCCCCTTCCCCCCCTGCACTCCTCCCCTCCACATCCCCCACTCTCCCTTCCCCCTCTCCTCCCCTCCCAAATCCCTCCCCCATCTCCACCCTTCCCCCTCCCCCTCTCTTGCCCTTCTATTCCCCCTCTTTCCTCACCCCTCTCTCCTCACCCCTCCCCCCTCTCCATCCCCCCCTCTCATCACCCCTCTCCCCATCTCCTCCTCCTTCCTCCCTCCCCCCTCTCTCCCCCTCCTCCTTCCTCCCTCCCCCCTCCTCCTCCGTCCCTCTCTCCGCCCCTCCCAAATCCCTCCCCCATCTCCACCCTTCCCCCTCCCCGCTCTCCTCCCCCTCTCTCCGCACCTCCCCTCCCCGCTCTCCTCCCCCTCCCCATCCCCTCTCTCCCTCCACCCTCCCCCCTCTCCCCCCCTTCCCCTCCCCACTCTCCCCCCTCTCCATCTCCCCCCTCCCTCTCCCCTCTCTCCGCACCACCCATCTCCTCTCCTCCACCCTCATTCTCCCCTCCTCCAACCCCCCTCTACCCCTCTACACCCCACCAACCCCCCTCTTCCCCCTCCAACACCCCCTATCTCCCCTACAACCCCCTCTCTCTTCCCCTCTACCCCCCTCCCCCCCCCCCCCTCTTTCCCCCACTCCCCCTCCTCTCTCCCCACTCCTACCTCCCCCTCCTCTCTCCCCACCTCCTCTCTCCCCACCTACTCTGTCCCCTCTCTTGAAAAAAAACAGGGCTTGGCTTCGAAGGGGCATGCTATATGATTTCCATGCTATATGATTCTATGATACACAAATCCCTACAGCACACTATTCATTTTATTGCTCCTGATCCTGGAGCACATACACACATCAGTACTGCCCGCTTATGCTTAATTAAATATATCTACTTGGGTTGCGTGCTGGGCATCAATAGAACCTTGTTCCAACTCTTACCCTGGTGTTGGGTGGGCTGGGCAAGCGTTGTGGTCCATTAGCACGAAGATAAGGGGCAGGGGTTTGCACCCTACCTGGCAGAGCGAGGGCAGGTCATTGCTGGGCACTGACTACAGATTAATATTTGTGTTGGGGAGAAGCATGGAGACAAACAGGGAGGGAGACAGCAGATATCACTTCCAAGAGAAGGTGAAGAAAGATACTGCAGGATCTGGTCACTCTTTCAGCATGTGCAACAAGGATAGCTTGAGCTTATTGTACTGGCTGGAATGAATCCTGAGCCCCACCTGCCAGTGCATTGGTTGCCCCGGCCTGCCCAACACCAGTCTTCTCAAGCAGCCTCTCCATACTG
The DNA here is from genome assembly GCF_010909765.2 of Amblyraja radiata. NCBI lineage: Eukaryota > Metazoa > Chordata > Chondrichthyes > Rajiformes > Rajidae > Amblyraja > Amblyraja radiata. The sequence continues at coordinate 31,500,972 of NC_045961.1, forward strand.
AGCCACGCAGCCAGTCATTGCTTAGGATGTTTGAGGGGAATGTTAAGGTTCACTCTGTATTCTCAGCACCCCTTGTGTAGCAGTGCGGTCGGTATTGCAAATCTCAATATAGAATGCAATCATGACACCTTTAGCACTGACTCTGTAAGCAGTCATGTTCAGGGAGGCACAGACTGTGTGCTAAGTGAGGTAGCAGTGTAATTAAAATGGTCCCATGTTTAATGCAATACCTTGTCTACAAACCCAAATTAGTTCCTGATTTATCCCCTGCTGTTCTGCTACCGCAGCTGATGATGCTGACTACATATCAACTCCTTTTGCGAAAGGGAGGAAAGTGTATTTGTGGGTGTCTGCAAAATATGTGAATGCTATGGGTGCCACTGTTGAACACCTTGTAACATTGATGTCTCATGTAAGGCTTAAAGCAGTTCTAAGTGCAAGACAGGGCACCCTGTTGATGCAGATTGTTGGTTTAGTTTAGTTTAGTTTCGAGATACAGCGCGGAAACGGGTCCTTCAGCCCACCGAGTCCGTGCCGACCAGCGATCCCTGCACATTAACATCACGCTAGGGACAATTTACACTTCTAATTAGCCAATTAACCTACTAACCTGTAGGTCTTTGAGTGTGGGAGGAAACCGAGGATTTCGGATAAAACCCACACGGTAACGAGGAGAACATACAAACTCCATACAGACAGCACCCATAGTAGGGATCGAACCCGGGCCTCTGGTGCTGTAAAAGCCCAGTCCCACTGTACGAGTTCATTCACGAGTTCTCCCCGAGTTTGTCCCGATTCGAACTCGGAGATTTACGGTAATGCCCGCCCGTAAGCACTCGGGGCTCTCGTGGACATTTTTCAACATGTTGAAAAATCTTCATGAGTCTTCCCGAGCTTACCTGCCGTTAGCGAGTCTTCCCGAGTACCTGCCATTAGCGTTACAAGCCGTCCCCGAGCTCCGACGTACCCGCTACGTTCATTCTACGTGCTTACCACAAGTTTGTTTTATTTAAAACTCAGGAGAGCACTTGAATGAATCGCACAGTGGGACAGGGCCATAAGGCAGCAACTCTGCCAATCTATTGCAGTATGTGAGGCATTGCCTTGAAGCGATTAAAAAGGCAGAATTGCAACTCTCAGTATATAATGTAATAGTTACACCTTTTAGCATTGACTGTAATTATTTATGTTCTGAGAGGCATAGATAAATATTCCTCCCTCCACCCACATTCCTTCCTCTGACTTCACAATTCGTAATTCATAAAACCTTTTGTCTCATACCTTTTTCCATCTCTGGTCTTTGTCCAACCATCTGCCTGTATTTATCTGCCACGTTTTGTCCTGACCCTCCACTTTACTAGTTTTCTCCCCCCACCCCCTCAACCCCCCAACACTAAATTAGTCTGAAGAAGGGTCCTGACCCACAAGTCACCTAGTCGTGTTCTCCGGGGATGCTGCCTGATCTGCTGAATTACTCCAGAACATAGGTCTTTATGTTTTGTAAACCAGCATTTGCAGCTCGAGTTTCTACACCTTAAGGGGCTTGTTCTTGCTGCTTCATGGCTGTATTGGCATTAATGGAATCTTGAAGTGTGCAAGGGGTCATTGTGACCCCATCATTGGGCCCCCCCGTTGAGTCTAGTTCTGCCATTTTAGATCAAGATTGCCCCAACTGTGTTGGTGAGTGATAGGATCTAGAAGAAAAGTGGCATCACAAGTAGATAGGGTGGTGACGGAGGCTCTCGGCACATTGACCTTCATCAGTCAGAGCACTGAGTACAAAAGTTAGGAGTAGGAAAGATGCCGGTTTAAATCGAAGGTGGACACAAAATGCTGCAGTAATTCAGTGGGTCAGGCAGATGGGTGATGTTTCGGGTCGAGACCCTTCTTCAGAACAAAAGTTAGGAGGTTATGTTACGGTTGTACAAGACATTAATGAGGCTACATTTGGAGTATTGTGTTCAGTTTTGGCCACCCTGTTATAGGCAAGATGTTGTTCAGCTGGAAAGGGTGCAGAAAATATTTACGAAGATGTTGCGAGGACTCATGGGCCAGGGTTATAGGGAAAATCTTTCAATGCTGCATACAATGCACAAAATCTTTTACCCAGAGTAGGCAAATCAAGTACCAAAGGTTATACGTTTAAGGTGAGGGGAGGAAAGATATAATTGGAACCTCAGGGGCAACATTTTTACACAAAGGGTGATATGAAACAAGTTGCCAGAGAAGGTAGTTGAGGAAGTACTACTATCACAATGTTTAAGAAACATTTAGACAGGTACATGGATAGGTTAGGTTTAGAGGGCTATGGGCAGGCAGGTGGGACGAGTGTAGATAGGACATGTTGGTTGGCATGGGTTAGTTGGGCCGAAAGGCCTGTTTTCATGCCGTATGACTCCATAACCCATGACCTAAGGAGTTAATGGAAATGTGGGGATAATAAACCAGGATTACTGTAGGATTAGTGTAACTGGGTGCTTGGTGGTTGCTCCAGACTTGGTTTCTGTTCAGTGCAACTCCATAACTCTGTAATTTTTGTCAAATAATAGAAATACTACCCAATGTTTATTTATCTCCTTGATTGTTGAAGAACAGATAGCAAATAATCACACAATAGAACACAGATAAAACAGCTATTTATTTATTGCAAGTTGCAATCCAATACAAAGGCTTTTCAAGGCTGTTGTGAGTATAGTTTAATTATTACTGCGAGCAATTGTTAATCAGAAGAGGCAACTGATGAAATTCGGCTGCTAAAATTAAATTTGTCAATGTTAAGTATATGAAACGCAATAAATAATTATCTGTAATAATCAGTTGTTATAAATGTAGTAATTAATTTATAATTAGGTTATTATGTTAATTAGCCAGTTCCCAAACCCAGAGTTCATGCATACTGCATGCAAACAATCCAGATGTCTACACAATATGTTAAGCATTTATGCAAATATATTACTAAAGTTATGTTTTTTTTTCAGTAGATTTAAAGAATAAACCGGAAATGTTTACCTGTAATAACAAAATAATTCAGATGATAACATACAAACCAAAGATATACGCAAAAAGCTGGAGTAACCCAGCGGGGCAGGCAGCATCTCTGGAGAGAAGGAATGGGCGATGTTTCGGATCGAGACCCTTCTTCAGACTGGTTCGAGATAAGGGAAACGAGAGATAGAGACGGTGATGTGGAGAGATAAAGAACAATGAATGAAAGATTTGCAAAGAAGTAACAATGATAAAGGTAACAAGCCATTGTTAGCTGTTTGTAGGGTGAAAATGAGAAGCTCGTGCGACTTGGGTGGGGGAGTGATAGTGAGAGAGGGAAAGTGAGAGAGGGAATGCCGGGGCTACCTGAATTGAGAGAAATCAATATGGATACCACTGGGCTGTAAGCTGCCCAAGCGAAATATGAGATGCTGTTCCACCAATTTGCATTTCGCCTCACTCTGACAATGGAGGAGACCTAGGTTAGAAAGGTCTGTGTAGGAATGGGAAGGAGAATTAAAATGTCAGGCTTATTTGGTTGCATGTTTCCTTCAAATAGATATTGTATTTAAACATTAACCGTACTATGGCACAGACCAGTACCATTATAAAACCTGTGGCAAGGAGGCACCAATACAGGTGCCACTGTTACAAGATACTCTAACCATTTCTGGCACTACATGGTAAATACAGCACAGGCTGCTGGATGCACATTGAATTATTCAAAGATGTGTGTTAGATTAATGAGCATGCATCAACAGTCCTTCAGAAAAAGGGATTTTAAAAAACTGCAAAGGCTCCAATTTGTTCAGTGGGTCTCCTAATAAATGACACCTAAGCAATATAATGGTATAACTGGGGAAAATAATATTTCTGAACTTTTAGCTCACCAAGAACTAAGTATAAATGTAACAGACCTTCAGCAAAGGGTAAGAAGAAAAACAATAGTATGTGGTATGTAATGTATGTAATCCCTACTTTGCTCAATCCTGGATTTATGAGTCCAGCCTGTTTATTATCTGCGAATAGCCTTTCATATTTTGATGCTTTTTTACATGACAGGTCAGCTAGCTTCTGTTTCATGAAGAAGAAGGGTCTCGACCCAAAACGTCACCTATTCCTTCGCTCCATAGATCCTGCCTCACCCGCTGAGATTCTCCAGCATTTTTATCTACCTTCTGTTTCATTAATGGTTTCAAATCTAATTGCAGGCCTTCCTTCGCAAACTTTGTAAATACACACACAGTAATGGAAAGTAGGAAATAAAAATATTATTTTCAAATATTTGTCAGGTAAAATAGGAAACAGAAATTGGGATAATATTAATCAGGTTGACGACTAAACAGAAAATAATGGAAATACTCAGCAGGTGAGGCCACATCTGTGGGAAGAGAAACAGAACTAACGTTTCAGAACAAAGACCTAACCTGACTTGCTAAATTTTTTCAACTATTTCCGTTTTTACTTTAGATTTTCAGGATCAGCACTTTTTTTTCCACTTAGTTGTACTTCTGTTTATGACTTGGCTTATGCTCAAAGCCTTAATTAATCAGGGGATGAGTTTCAGAGAATTCTGACTGTTTTGCCATCAAGGCACAAAATTGCACAAAAATAGTGTAGAAAGGAACTGCAGATGCTGGTTTATACCAAAGATAGACACAAAGTCCAGATATCTGCAGATAAATCGTGTTGGTTTCCTATTGGGATGTAAAGTTCTGATGGGAAGGTGAGGAATCCACAACTGTGTATTCGGCAGTGTGATCCACTGATGGAATGGATCGACTGGGCTAAAGAATGTTACGACTGGGCTAAAGAATGGATCAACTGGACATACTCACTGGAACTTAGAAGGATGGGAGCGGAACTTATAGAAACATATAAAATTCTTAAGGGATTGGACCGGCCAGATGCAGGAAAAAATCCTGATGTTGGGGGAGTCCAGAACCAGGGGTAACAGTGTAAGAATTTAGGACTGAGATGAGGGTAGGCCATTTAGGACTGAGGAAAAACGTTTTTCACCCAGAGAGTTGTGAATCTATGGAATTCTCTGCCACAGAAGGCAGTTGAGGCCAATTCATTGGATATTTTCAAGAGAGAGGTCGATTTAGATATTGCTAATGGAATCAAGGGATTTAGATATAGCTAATGGAATCAAGGGATATGGGGAGAAAGCAAGAACGGGGTACTGATTCTGGATGATCAGGCATGAACGGCCGATGGCCTACTCCTGCACCTATTTTCCGTTTCTATGTTTCTATCTAGGCCAATGTGCTATTACCCGGAAGTTAGGAACATGCTGGAGGTCAAATGCAGACACATCAGATACCATCAGTCCACCGGGTTACTCCTTACAATACAATACCATTTATTTGTTATCATTTGAACCTCTTGAGACACCACACATCTCCTCCTCACTGTGATGGAAGGCAAAGTCTTATCTCTCTCCTGCACTCCTCCCGATGTCAGAGTCAAAGTCCCCGGCGGGCGATGGTAAGTGTCCCGCGGCCATTAAAGCCGCGCCGGGCGATGCAAGGCCGCGCTCCAGGTCTTGGTGTTGGAGCCCCCGGCGGTCGCTAGCAAGTCCCACGGCCGTTAAAGCCGCGCCGGGCGATTTAAGGCCCTGCTCCAGGTACTTTTCAACCCCGCAACTCGGGCGGGAGAAATCGCTGTTGCGGAAGCCCCGAAAAGCAGTCTCCCAGCAGGGACCCGCGGTCTCCTGGTGTCACCGTCCACCAGACCTGCGGTTGAAGCCTCCGAATCTCCAGGGTCGGGTCGCAGCAGCTCGCCACCACAGCTCCTCCCGCTCCGAACTCGGACAGCTCCGCGATGGTGGGTAAGTCCGCAGGCTCCGCGACTGGAGCTCCAGGTCGTTCCGGTTGGAGGCCGCCCACGGTGCTAGGCCCCAACGACAACGGAGACCCGACAAAGAAAAGGTCGGGTTCTCCGTACAGGGAAGAGATTTAAAAGTTTCCCCCACCACACCCTCACCCCCCGCCCCCCACACACATACTCAGTTTAAAAAAAAACACTATAATAGTAAGATTAAACGAGAACTTACCAGTTTGAAGTTTGATCTGTATTTTATGAGGAGGAACGTTGAGGGAATACGTGAAGAACCCACTTCCAACGCATGCGTGTCATTCTTCAAAGCAGCGGTGTGAGGTCACAGAAAACTATAATGACCTAACATAGTAAGATTATCAAAGAGATACCAGTTTTTGATATGATCATAGGAGGGTGGGAGCGGAGGGCACGTATTCCCTCAACGTTCCTCCTCATAAAATACAGATCAAACTTCAAACTGGTAAGTTCTCGTTTAATCTTACTATTTTACTTCGGAGTCACGTGAGTGACTACGTGAAGATTTCAAAGCTCTGTGACCTCATGCCGTGGAACGAGTCCATGCTTCACAACTGCCTTGGGTATTGGGAGAGAGTATCATTAGCAATTTTAGACACACTTATACAAAGACTTGTGTGATATAACGAGAAAATACATTTATTAATTGAAATCATAGCCCTGTAACCCTTCGGGCAAATTACAATATTGAACGTAAAATGCTTTCCGAAAATGATGATGGCTCCAAAACTGGTTTATTATAAAACCTTTGGAAAGTCCTTTCGGATGACCATCCTGCTATTCTGAGGATTTGGTCCGTGGGTACCTCCAGAATTTTTGCTGCGGATGTTGCTGCAGCCCTGGTGGAATGAGATTTAAAAACATTAGTGTCTATTCCTGCCATCTTTAGGACACATTTGAGCCACCTTGAGATAGTTTGGGTCGTGACCCTTTTGTGCGGTTTCTTGTAAGAAATTAACAAAGCCATTTCCTGACCTCGAATGCTCTTAGTATATTCCATGTATAATTGGATATGTCTTGCTATACACAGACGTTCGTCATATGGATATGCCATAAATTCAATCACTTGATCCGATGAACCTGGTCTGTTTTGTTTTATTAACTCATGTATGACAAACACCAGTTTCTCTGGTGAGATGATCAAGGAGTCCAGGCTCAGTTTGCTTAATGACTGGATTCGTTGTGCAGTAACTAACGCCATGAGCATAACCATCTTCATGGTCAGTTTCTGCAGTGATAATGCTGTTATGGGCGACCAGCTCCTCAGCATGTTCAAAACGACACCCACATCCCAGATTTTGGAGTACCTGGTTTTAGGGGGATTTGCATTGAATATGCCCCTCATAAGTTTTGTTACCAGGGTGTGCGTTCCCACCGTGTGCCGCTCTGTTCCTTGTGATAGGTAATTGGAGAGTGCACTTCTGGCACTATTGATGGCACTGTAGCCCAATCGTTTATCATAATGGAGGTTTGTTAAGAATTCCAATACGGCCGGAATGTTCTTGGCCCTTTGGTCGAGGTTGTTGTCAAAGCAGTATATGCCCCAATTCTTGATGTGTCCGAGGTACTGCTTCCGTGTTGACAGTCTTTGTGCGGATGTGATGAGATTCATCGTCCTGTCTGACAGCCCCATGCCGTGTAGTGGGTCTTTCAGACTCTACAAATCAACAAATCCATAGTCTTATGGCATGGGTGACTGCCCCCCAGTTACTGGATGAATTAATAAATTCGGACTATGTCCAATAATGGAACATGGTTCTAACACCATCCCCTGTATGACCGAATACCACGGTTGAGTAGGCCAATCGGGTACTATGAGAATCCCAGATGCCGAATATTGTTGAATTTTCCTTTGTACCCGATTGATGAGGCAGAATGGGGGAAAAGCATAAAAAAACGCCATTTCCCCCAATGCAGTGAGAAAGCATCTGTAGCTTCTGCCCCAGGGTCTGGTTCTCAGGACACATACCTTGGTAATTGGTGATTCAACCTGGACGCAAAAATATCAATATCTGGTCTACCATATTTTGCTGTAATTTCAGCAAATACATTTTTATTTAACATCCATTCCGTGTTTTCATTAAATTTGCATGACCTGGTGTCTGCCACTGAATTTAGCTTACCTGGTAGGTATGTTGCCGATATCCAAATGTTTCTTTGGATACACCATTTTGTAATCCCATAGACGGGTTGTCAATAATGATGGGGTTGGAGCAATACCTAATGCTATGTTCCCACCAATGTAGTTCAATTATAGCTTCCGTAGGCAGCTCCATAGGTCTATCAAAATGACCTTTGTTAAATTTGAGTGCTCTAATTTTTGCTCTTTGCAAATTTTGATAATGTAATGGCCCAAAATGTGTGGCCGGGAATGTAGCTACAAACTTCCCAATTATCCGGCCTACCCGTCTAATGGAGGGTCTGTTGGTGTTAAGAAGCTCGCTGCAATCCTCCTGTAGGGCTGCGGCTTTATCTATTGGTAAAGTTACTAACATATTGACCGTGTTAATGGTGAATCCTAGATAATCCATATTAGTTTCTGGTATCAATTTACACTTAACTACCGTCTGTGTTCCCCTCTGATGGGTACTGTATAGTATGCATCTTTTAAGTCAATGCTTGCCATATAGAAACCAGCTGATACTAATTCTTTAGCAGTGATAAAGGTATCCATCTTAAAATGAACATATTGAACAAATGTGTTTAGGGTTGAAAGGTCAATGATAATCCTGCAACCCCCATCTTTTTTATTTTTAATAAGTATGTTTGATACAAATTTTAATTGTTCATGAGTAGTATGCTCAATCACACCTTTTGTATACAATCGTTGTAGCTCCATGTAGGCTTTAGATTGTTCGGTTTTTGTAAGGACGAAATGCCTTTCTGGTGTATGTTGTACTGGGGGGTTATTGGAATGAGTAAATTCTATCAGATAACCCTGAATACTGCTTAGAATATACGAGTCTGTAGTGATTTTACACCATTCATAACTGTCGTATTGCAACCTCCCCCCCCCCCCCCCCCCCCCCCCCCCCCCCGTCGTGGGTCCCTTTTTTTACAAAAGAACCACACCCCCCTACCTCCATGGTTACTGGTGGTTGTATTATTTTCTTGGTTTTTTGAAAAAGGGGGGTTCTGTTTTTATTGATTGTGTTCGAGGTTGTACTGGAGGTTGATGCTTCCGCATCTTCCAGGGTGGCCGTCCCTGGCCATACCCTAAAAAAGGCTGCTGCGGGTTGTATTGGTTTCTGGCAGTGCCACTGGTATGAGCCACACTTATCGCTCTTACATGTGGCTGGTACCGTGATCCAAAATAAGCCTTCGTGCTGGCTTTGATGAGCCCCAGTGTCTTAGCTTCTTCATCCAGTTTCTTGACCTGTTTGGACAAGTCTTGCCCAAACAAAAGGGTTGAGGTTTTAACGGCTCTTTGTTTGCAAATTGTTGCGTATTTGGGATCCAGTGTCGGCTGAATAGCAGCCTTCCGCATGCTATTCAGCTCATATTGTACATTACAAAACAGAGCTAGTGCGTCTTGGTGGTCTTTAGTTAGTTCTGTTTTGTCCAGGGTGTGGGTGTAGGCTGTGATCCCTGCCGTAAGCCCCTTTAAGGTTTTCTGGATTTTGAGGTCCTGGTTCCTGATGTCCCTCCCCATATGCTTCCAAATGCATTGGTTGACACTGGGGATTTGTAATGCATCACAGTTACCAGGTGGCAGATGTCTGGCCAGTGTCTCTGTGAATATTTGTTGTTGGAGTTGATGGCCAGACATGTAATTAATACTGGCTGCCATCCTGGAATCCAAGTCTGCCCCATGTTTGACTTGGTTTGAAGTAATCAGCCACCATGTCCAGCAGTGTATGTTTTTCTGCAGATTCAGGATCATGGGAAGCTGTGTGTTCAGGGTCTGGCCCATCAGGGTCCTGCCCACTCTCCTCCGAAGAGGTCGAGATTTCAGGGGGTCCCTCACGGGGTACCCATATGGGGCTTGCCTGCCCACTGTGGCTAGTCTCCACATTCATGGGACTGCCACTGTGAAGGAGCTCCTCCAGCAGCTCCTTTGGACGGTCTCTATGTTGAGCTGCACTTGCTATTTTTGGCTGCTCCCATTCCTGCAGCCTTTCAGCAGTGTGCTGCTCTTCTCTGTATCCCCGCTGTTCCCGTCCCCGGTACTCACGGGTGCTGGTTTGCGGGCTTTCCTCGTCCCGCCGCTGGCCACACCGGTCCTGACTGTCAGTCCACGTCTGTTCCCGGTCAGCTGTTTCTCCTGGCTGCTCCGTATGCAGCCACTCATAGCGGGTTTGTTCCGTCTCCCGCACCCGTTCAGCCCTGGTCCAATATTGATACGGGCTGGTCGCCCGCTGCTGCTCCAAGTCGGGCTTTTCTAGATGGTGCGTTTTCGTTTGAACTTTGCCTCCCGGCCGGGAAGTAAGTTTCATCGGTGCCAGAATGATTTCTGGCCCAGCTGATTCTTCTACCGAGGCCTCTAGAGCCGACGGCTGCTGCCTCTGCCGTTCATCCACGTTTACAACGCGTTTCTCGGGCAGCTTTTTAGCAGACCGCTTCCTTTTTACTCTGTCCATTTGTGCAAACTAAAAATGCAGAGTCCTTACCTGCCTTTTGCTAGTCCTTTTATCTTCTCCCGTTACTGGGGGACGTCCTACCCCCTCCTGTTGACTCGTGCAATGCGTGTAGCGATATGACACGCATGCGTTGGAAGCGGGTTCTTCACGTAGTCACTCACGTGACTCCGAAGTAAAACTACATTTAAACGAGACAAAAAAAAAAAAAAGACTGACGGACTGCAGAGGCCACTGCGACGTGAGTCGCGCCGCCCACCCACTCCTTGTTCGTGCACGTGAACAGGGAAGGGCAGGAAGATTAGGAAGCTTACGTGTGGTGGTGATAACAGGAGGACTTTACAGGGCATTGGTATCAGTTAAAGAAAGTTATTGTGTAAGGTTAGGTTACATCTCATTAGGAAGGTATGAAAAATACTGAAAAATGGGGAAATGCAGAATTATTTAACTCAGACCTAGGAAATGAAATACTGAAACCAAATAGCAAAAAATAAATGTGCAAGGTTAAAATAGAAACAATAAAACTCAAACCAAATAGCTTGAGGAAGGAACAAATGGAGGATTTGGCGAAATATATGTAAAACAAGGGTTGAGGTAAAGAAAATAAGTTTATCTGCTTACTCCTTTCCTGATGAGCAGGGCCATTTGATCTGATGCTGCTAGTGGTTGAGGTGTTTAAACTGAGGGATGTGCATGTAATATTAATTGGAATAAATTAAGAAGGGAACAGTGGGATTGACTTTTTACACAGAGCGTTGGGAGACCCTTGAATGCACAATCGGTGCTGCAGAGTGAAGCAGAGGCTAAGTCAATATTTAAATGTAGATGGCTGAAAGAGAGGAGAATAAAGTGACATGTGACATTGGAACAGGGCATTTGGGAGAAGTGTAAACATCAAGAAATACTGATGGGAAATGCTAGAAGCATTGGGCAGGGCAGAGAAACAGGGGTTATATTTCAGGTCAATAATCATTTATCCAAAGAGGAAGACGTTAGACATTTAGTATTTATAGGAAAGTTCAAAGGTGATTTGGGGGAACTATCTGGAAATAAATACAGGTTGTGTTAACTGGTTGTATAAAATATATGCGATCAGTGGGTTTCTTAACCTCTGGCAAAGTCCTTTTGCAGAATGTAAAGATTGAAACATTTAAGACATGAGGAACTCGAAGAAAGTGCATTTAGTTATTCGACAGCTTTTCATGGGCTGCCTCTGAAATTTACTATTAACTCCATAACTGACCCAGAGAACAGATAGATAGTCACACAAAACAATTTTAAAGAAGCGACAATCTGAAAGCGACATTTATTAGTCCTGTCCTGTACTATATGCTCAGATCTGCGCTGTATTTCAAATGTAATTAAATTAATTTGATGTACATTTTATTGATTATACAGTAATACATTACCAGGAATGTGTAGGAAGGAACAGCAGATACTGATTTACACTGAAGATAGACACAAAATGCTGGAGTAAGTCAGCGGGACAGGCAGCTTCTCTGGAGAGAAGGAATGGGTGACGTTTCGGGTCAAGAATGGGTGAAGAAGGGTCTTGACCTGAAACGTCACCCATTCCTTCTTTGCAGAGATACTGCCTGTCCCGCTGAGTTACTCCAGCATTTTGTGTCTATTTACAGTGCCTATTTACATTTTAAATTTACTTTAGATTTTAAACATTTCTTTTTGCGAAACTAGCAAAAGTATCACAGATTGAGCTTGCAATTATTTCAAACAGGTCTAGATTCAGTTGTGAGACTGGGAAGCATGTGATATGATGGCACAGCTGGCAGGAAGGGAATAACAGACACCCAGCATGGTCTGACAGCGATGCGAAGTGTGAAGAATTCTGGAGCCCGGATTGTCAGCAGCTATTCTCAATTGAGCAACTTTTGCAGCGAGAATTTGACAAATAAGTTTGTCAGTTCAATATTCATGAGTCAGGAGTCACTCATATAAAAGTGCCAACGTCGATTTGACAGAAATGTGAAACCTCCCGGGAAGACTTCAGTTTTTAAATTATTTATTATGTTTAGAAAGCTCAAAAAATTGATTCTATGATATAAGGTCAGTTTAAACAACTCTGGGGTCGATTTTGCTCTCCCAGTGAGATGTCAGCAGGTTGAAGGCAGGGCTCGCTCAGATAAATCAACAGGGACAGGTCGCCTTTCTCCAGAATGCCCCACATTTGCATGAGTGAACTGATGTGCCTGCACAGGAGGAACTCCCTGTTGGCAGCTTGCTGATCATGAAGTGAGAAACGAGGCACTGTGACCTATCCATGCGGCACAGCTGCCCAAAGACGAGACTACGTGGATGAGTCTGCCACAAGCAACGCTGTGCTAAGCTGTGTAAATTGGTCACAGTTGCATCCTGCAGGATGCAACAGAACTGAAGATACATTCAAACGATAACTTTAAAAAAAAAATCTGCTGACTCTGAATACCTAAAATAAGAATAAAAGATGCTGGAAAGATTCAGACAGCGTCTGTGGAAGGTGAAGTGGAGTTCAATTTTTAGGTCAAAGACCCATTATCAGAAATGGGAAATTTAAAAAAACAGTTGCTTGTAAATTTCAGAGAGGGTGGATGGTGGGGGGATGGATATGACAAAGGAGATATGTCTATTCGAGTGAGGCTAGGGCTTCCCGGGTGATCTCATTGTTTACATAGATTTTAGTCAACACATTAAAGAGGGAAGTGGTTTCGTTTAGAGATACAATGCAGAAACAGGCCCTTTGGCCCACTGAGTCTGCACCGGCCAGCGATCCCTGCACATTAACTCTACACACACCAGGGACAATTTACACTTATACCAAGGCAATTAACCTACAATTAACCTGTATGCCTTTGGAGTTTAGGAGGAAACCGACGATCTCGGAGAAAACCCACGTTACAGGGAGAACGTACAAACTACGAACAGACCGCACCCGTAGTCGGGATGGAGCCTGGGTCTCTGGCACTACAAGCACTGTAATAGAATAGAATAGAATGCAATTTATTGTCATTCAAACCTAGGTTTGAACTAAATATAATTTCTACAGTTTAACATTACAACACAATCTAAGACCCACACTTAACACAGTTTTACATAAACATCCATCACAGTGAGTCTCCAACATCTCCTCACTGTGATGGAAGGCAAAGTCTTTATCTCTTCCCTTTGTTCCTTCTCCCGTGGTCCAGCAGTCCAACTGCAGTGTCGAGGCGAACTGGGGCATGTTAAAGCCCCCGGCGGGCGATGGTAAGTCCTGAGGCCGTTTAAGCCACGCCGGGCGATGTTAGGCCCCGGCTCCATGTCCTTAAACCCGCGATTCCAGCGGGAGAAGTCGCCGTTGCGGAGCTCGGAAAAGCGGTCTCCCACCAGGGACCTGCGAGCTCCCGATGTTCCCGTCCACCGGGTCTGCGGCCGGTGCCTCCGAACTCCAAAAGTCGGGTAGCAGCCGCACGCCACCACAGCTCTTCCAGCTCCGAAGTTGGCCAGCTCCGCGATCTCCGTTCCGCAGGCTCTGCAACTGGAGCCCTCAGGTTAGTCCCGGCCGGAGGTCGCCGCCGGCTCCACGATGTTAGGCCCAACGACATCCGAGACCCGACAAGGAATAGTCGGGTCCCCGCACAGGGAAGACATTCAAACGGTTTCCTCACAGCCCCCCCACCACCCCCCACATATACACAGCTAAAAAAAATAATAAAAACTAACTCAAGACATACATTTAACAAGACAAAAATAAAAAAAGACAGACGACTGTAGTCGAGCCGCTGCCGTTAGGCGCCGCCACTAACTCAGAAAAGCAACTCTACCGCTGCGCCACCTTGCTGCCCTGGTGGTAAGGTGGTGAGGGAGAAATTAATGAAGGGGCACGTTCTAGCTGTGAAACGCAGGTCAGAGTTGGCAAAGAAGTGCAGCTGAGGTCAGCATAGACCAGCCACTACTGTATTGAATTATGGGGCAGGCTTGAAGGGCCTGGTGGTCTCCTGATGAACAGGATGGCTGGAAATACCGCAGACATCAAGTTGTGTCTGTGCAGAGAGAGAAAGTGAAAAAGAGAGAAAATCTGCGGTATTGTAGATGGACAACCTTTCTGCAGCACCAGCTAGTTATACAAGCAGAATAAGCAAATTGCCAACTATTCTTTAATTTGTCAATGTCTGAAAGGCAACAATATGTCCAGGTGGAAGGTGAGGTGTTGTTCCTCAAGCTTAAGTTGGACTTTATTAAAACAGTGCAGGAGGCCATTGACATTTAGGTCAGAGTGTGAATGAGAAAGATAACTAAACCTAATGTGTTCCCTGGAGACTGAACACAGGTGCTCTGCAAAGTGATCACACAATCCACATTTGTTCTCTCCAGTGTAGAGGAGAAAACAATAGGAGCACCGAATTGCACGAGACAAGACGGGAAGATGTGCACGTGATTTCCTGCTTCAGTTTGTAGGACTGTTTAAAGCTCTGTACTGCGGAAAGAGATGAGGTGAAAGAACAGATATTACATATCCAACAGCAGCACGGGAAGGTGTCCTGAGAAGAGAGTGATTGTTTGAGAATGAAGAGTGGACCTGGGGTGGAAGATTGCAACCTTCACGTGGTCCGCCCTGTTTCGACTAATGCAATCAACTCGACGTGCACAAAGAGAAGATCAAATAGATCAAGTTGTCCTCCAACTTTAGGCTGTGCACGCCACACGAAAGAAGAAGAAGAGTGGCCCAGGGACTCAATGGTTACTCTGCCTTCAGAATGTTGGAAGAGCAGGGAATGGAAAGATGTTTCTGATGATAGAATCTCACCCAACACATCTCCCCGAACAGTCCTTCCAAGTGGAGCAGCAATTCGCTTGCAAATGGAACCTATTGTGACCATTTAATTTCCATGGTGATAGCTATTCAGCAGAAACTGGATACACAGACAATGGAATATTAAACTTACCACAAAACTGAAGTTCATTGAGCTGGATTTCTGCACTTTTTGCAAGTATTAAAAAAGAAAGTTAGGATAATGTGGTTCTTTACAACTCATTTTAACCTCCATTCACTTTCTAATTGAGCCATCCTAATAAGAATCTCACTGTGGTTTCATGCTTAGGCCACTAATAACAAGTACAATTAGAATGCACCAATATCTGATGCATTATGTAGATATAACCTGGTTAACTTGGGTTTTAATACATAATTAAGTAGGCTAATTCCCAGAAACTGCAGAGGTCAAGGTATGCTCTAAATGTATATGATCAGCGATGATTTTCATTTTTTAATACTTTCTTTGTCTAATGCCAATCATTTAAGATAATGAGCACGATTTCCATCTTTACCATATGGTTCATAAGTTAGGTCCAAGATTCATTTTTTAGACAAGGGCGGGGGGGGGGCAATATGGTTTTTTGTTGTTCTTCTTGCGTATGCTGTGCACAGCCTAAAGTTATAGGTCAACTTGTTATATTTGATCTTGTTTGTGCACGTCGGGTTGATTGCATTCGTCGAAACAGAGCGGACCACGTGTAGGTTGCAATCTCCCTCCCCGGTATTTTGATAAAAATATATGCTGACAATCCTCAGCACCACTCACAAGAGCACATTTTTTTTTAATTGCAGATGCCGACATTCTGGCAACTGATGGTTTGCCCACCCCTATAATCAATATTACGAGAGCTCAGTTGTAATTCCCTGATCGGCCACAGATGGCGTTGTGATGGGTGAGCGTTCTTTCTGGTCGATCCCTCTGGAACGCGAAATGATTATTTGTTTACATCTAAACATTGAAATCTCTCCATGGCCTTGTCTAATTCTATCTTTGCCGGCTTAATCTTTAAGTTTTTCATGTTTCCACCCTGCCTGCCCCCCACACACCCACACACCCACACCATCCCACAACCCCTCCTCCCACCCGTTCAATTTTCCTCTTACCTTCCTGAACTCTGAACTTCCTGTCAAGCCTTCTCTAATTTACTGGGCACCTTTAAAAAGGCTGCTTCCCAAACTCCTTCTTCAACTGTGCTCTCAATCTTTTCTCCAAACTGTTTCGCAAAGATAATACAGTGAACCCTCGCTTTAATGACCCCGTTATAACAGTTTTTGGATATAACGGACGGACCTGCCAACCCATCCCCAGCGCACGCCATCTCCCTTGCTGTTTACAGCCCTGGCTTCTGACCCCATTCCCGACTCGCGAGGTGCACTAGCGAGCTGAGCTCTCCTTCACCCACCGGATGGTCTGGTGACATAACATGACGTTGTGGCCCCTGGGGTCAGTGCTTTCTTCAAGCCGCCGACACCAAAAGAACTCTCTCGGCCACAGTGGGGCTCCCTCCCCTCTCACATGCTGATATTTATTGCTGTCGGTGGTCCCTGCCTAACCAGCACCGCCTGCTTCTCCCATCTCTCTCTCCAGTCGACCTCGTCATCAGTCTGAATCAGCCTGAGAAAGGATTCCAACATCATATATCCATGTTCCTCAGAGATCCTGATCCACTGAATTACTCCAGCACTTTGTGTCCTTATGTCTATTAACCATCATCTGCAGTCATGATCTGTTTACAGTAAACCCTCGTTATAACGGACCATAGTGAAGGAAGTGGTGTCCGCTATCGCCGAGTGTCCACTGTAACCAAGCAAAGGTACTATCAATGTATGTATTTGAAATAAAGAACTGCAGATGATGATTGATAGACAAAAGGCACAAAGTGCTGAAATAATTCAGCATGTCAGGATTTCTGGAGAACATGGATAGGTGTCATTGGGGCCCTCCTCAGGCTGATTCAGTGGGCTGAGTTACTACAGCCGTTTTTTTCACTTTAAAACTAGGCGCCGATGTCCCTGGCCTGATTCGTCATTTCTAGATGAATACTGGCTCCTTCAGGTCATACATTCTAGGTCCATTCCACCAATTGCTCCCCTTATCCATTCACTGGCTAATAATGGATTATGGCTGTAAATTTCTCTGCTAGACAGAGACTAATTATACCGCTGGGGAAACTGGGATACAGGGCAAGGAAGTGTAAAAATCTGCAATTTATCTCTGGGCTAATCACAGGAGCAATCATAGAGGCCAACATTCACCTGGCAGATGGAGGAGAGAGAGATTGGAATATCTATGTCGTACATAGATTCGGGAACATAAAGCATTTCTGACACAAGGAGGTGAATTTCCGATGAGGTTATTAAGATTCCGTCCTTGTAAATAGAACAGAAATGTCACTGAAACCTTAGAAATATATAAACTCCACGTAAATTCCCTCCCAGAATTGATTCTTATATCGTTGTGCTTCATAATGTGTTTACTGAAGAGTTTGTTGCCCTTGACAACAATGACACAAAGGAACACTCTTTCAGCTCCAAAGAGAAGATATCATCTTTTCAGGATCAGGGTGTAGCTGATTTTCCTTTCGAAAAATACTCAGCCTGCCTTGTTTCTATTTAGATACTTGGGGCCACCTAAGTTCATAATGTTTTAAAACATCTCTCTACTCCTCTGACCTCAGTCCCTTAGAAGCAGCACATGGAAGAAATACTGGTAGAGAACAAGGAAATGCTGAAGATTTTATTGTGGGGCACATTTTTTCCAAATTCGAATTGCGCAAAACTTATTTTTACCCAAGGTGAATTGCCTTAGTCATCATTTCTAGGTGAAATCATGATATTGGACTAAGCACTGCCATAAGTGATAAACATTACTTTGCGAAATTATTCAGGGCATCATGTCGTCGTTTGTTCATTGCCCAATTCCATCTTTACTGATATAAATTGTAGCTCAAAGCACCACATTGCATTTGAACTAGTCTGTTGCACTTCTCAATACTCAATGATATAATTCTGGTGATGTCGGTATTCTGGACTGAGTAGCTACAGACATGATCGTAGTCTGCTCTGACATCTTCCAAAGTCTACAAGGTGTGCTTAAACAAATAAGGAGTTAGATCGTCCTGTTTAGCTGTTGACATATTGATTTAATGAATGCTTCCGTAGCAATATCACCGGCAACACTGCTTTGGAAACATCATTATGGGTGCATGTGGGTTGACCTTAAGGGAAGAGACAGAAACAAACATCTTACTTCAACCACACTGATGGACAATACATGCACAAGCTCAGAATTTCAAGCCACTATTGTTAATATGTGTAACAGTCTATAACTAGAAACTTTGACCATCCTCTTCTGCTTGGACCACTCTTTCCATGGAGGTCATGATCATGTTGACCATTACCTGCTTTGCCACAGGAGCTTTTCTAAGAGCTGCTGCTCTTGTTGCACATGTTTCCCAATTTTCCGCTCACTGCCCCATTTGAGGCACTATAATTCTGAAGAAATAATTGCATCCACTTTGATTTCTGTGTCTGACAGGTGACATCTTGGCCTAAGTGCCATTTACTGTCTCTTCTATGTCTACTACATAAAGGGTCCTCCAAAGAATCTGGACCTTATTATCAACTGGAATCTGTTCCCTTCCTCATAGTTTAGGTTAGAAGATTGAGGGGGGATCTTATAGAAACTTACAACATTCTTAAGGGGTTGGACAGGCTAGATGCAGGAAGATTGTTCTCGATGTTGGGGAAGTCCAGGATAAGGGGTCACAGTTTAAGGATAAAGGGGAAATCCTTTAGGACCGAGATGAGAAAAAAAAATTTCACACAGAGAGTGGTAAATCTCTGGAATTCTCTGCCACAGAAGGTAGTGAGGCCAGTTCATTGGCTATATTTAAGAGGGAGTTAGAT
This sequence comes from Amblyraja radiata, assembly GCF_010909765.2. Lineage (NCBI taxonomy): Eukaryota > Metazoa > Chordata > Chondrichthyes > Rajiformes > Rajidae > Amblyraja > Amblyraja radiata. The sequence goes on from NC_045961.1 coordinate 31,520,091, forward strand.
GTGGCCCTTGTGGCTAAAGGGATCAGAGGGTATGGATAGAAGGCAGGTACAGGATACTGAGTTGGATGATCAGCCATGATCATATTGAATGGCGGTGCAGGCTCGAAGGGCCGAATGGCCTACTCCTGCACCTATTTTCTATGTTTCTACGTTTCTATGTTAGGCGAATCATCGGTGGAATATCCTCATGGTGAGTGCATGTTTCCAAGAAGCGCACATGATTCCTTCATCCTCAGAGAGACCCACCATAACTTTCCAGTAGTATAAATAAAATTGCTTCAGATGATTAAAACTCAGGTGGGATTCGTAACGGAATCCATCCTTAAAACCTTTATGTTCATTTGAAGTAGGTTCCCATGTTAAAACCAGGTGATACATTTTAAATCGATTATGAAAACCACTGAATGGATCTTCATTACCCAATGTGGAATTTTCTACTTTGCAGTAATTGAATGGGAAGAAAGTTAACATTGTGAATATTGTGTGCCTTAATTGGCTTTGTGAATTAACATACTTTGTGAATACATTATCACATATTGTGTGACAATTACATTCTCCAATTTTTGCAGGTTTAATTTTTTAATTAGCCTCATTTATATAGATAACCAATCTAATTAATTTGATTCACAAATAAGTTATTTCTATTGCCACAAAAGATCATGATTAAAGATATGACGTAACATTCACTGCCTGTGAAAGCAACTGGTTGAAGTATGCAATTATTCCAGAACAAGTTATAGTTCATAAATTCTTGGAGCAGAATAATGCCATTTGCCCATCAAATCTTTCATGGCTGAACTATCTTTCCCTCTCAACCCCATCCTCCATTTAGGACCACATAACCCCTGACATCCTTACTAATCATTTTATGATTATGTTATAATCATGTTAAATTATGTCATCCCTCATGATGTAATGATGGTCCAGGTTTGTCAAACTAGACATGGAAAGATCCCAACGGTACCACCTAAATGTGACACAAGGGAATCAGCTAAGGACTCATTGCCTTATAGTTTGTGGAATGATGTGGAGCCATTCACACAATTGTTCTGGGGATTTCTCTATTCTACTACTAACTAGCAAATGACTTTCATTCTGAACTACTGTTACATGTTGTCATATCATGATTTGCTTGCCTGGCACCAGAATCATAAAACAGTCACTCTACTCCAAACTTTGACATAGCAAGGGATCTCCTTCTTCTTCTTGCATATGGCGTGCACAGCCTAAAGTTGTAGGACAACTTGTTCTATTTGATCTTGTTTGATTGCGCATGCCAGGTTGATTGCATTCGTCGAAACAGGGCGGACCACGTGCAGGTTGCAACCTCCCACCCCATAGCAAGGGATCAATAGGAGGATAGAGAATAATTCCAAGGATGTCCACAAAGTGTCCTTGACCAATTGTAATATCTTCACTAACTAGATCGGGTAGATGCATAGTGTCTCTTGCCCAGAGTAGGCGAATTGAGGACAAGAAGACATAGGTTTAAGGTGAAGGGGAAAAGATTTAATAGGAACCTGAGGGGTAACTCATTCACACAAAGGATGGTGGGTGTATGGAACAAGCTGTCAGAGGAGATAGTTGAGGCAGAGACTATCCCGACATTTAAGAAACAGCTGGACAGGTGCATTGATAGGACAGGTTTGGAGGGATAAGGACTGTAGCTGGGACATGTTGGCCAGTGTGGGCAAGTTGGGCCAAAGGTCCCGTTTTCACACTGTATCACTCTACGACTCAACTTTTGGGAATCCTGGGTTATCCTGTGGAATTTGGGATGACACTGAGAACTTTAATCTCTTTGTCAAGGGCACACGAAAGCTCATGGGAAATGGTAGAAGGAGTGCACCGCTTCCCAAACTACCCACCCACATATCCTATCAAACACTGGCTGATCCAGTGTGTGTGGATCCCATATTGGCCACATTGGCCACTACGGAATGGAAGTAGCTGTGTTCAATGTGGAGAGACAACTTAAGACGAGGGTAAATTTGTAATCAACATCATTGAAAACAAATTATTTTGTCATTCAGTTCAGCGCCTGTTTGGGACCATGCTGAATATAAATTAGCTGGCGAGCTTACTTATTTTACAAGGATTAACCTTTACACATACTTCACAGGTAATTTTGGACTATGAAAAACAAAAGGGCAGTATGGTGGTGCAGTGGTAGAGTTGCTGCCTTACAGCACTTACAGCGCCAGAGAGCCAGGTTCGTTCCAGGCCACGGGTGCTTGTCTACACAGAGTTTGTACGTTCTCCCCGTGACCTGCGTGGGTTTTCTCTGGGAGCGTCAGTTTCCTCCCACACTCTAAAGACATGCAGGTTTGTTGGTTAATTGGCTTGGTCTAAATGTAAAAATTGTCCCTAGTGAAGGATAGTGTTAATGCGTGAGGATCATTGGTCAGTGCGGACTAGGTGCACTGAAGAGCCTGTTTCCATGCTGTATCTCTAAACTAGACTAAACTAAACTGAAAAGTAAAGGTTCTGTTTACACACTCGACAACACCAAGGACAGTATAGGACAGCCCCCTGGCTTTCTCATGGGGATGGATGCTGTGTTTACGATTGTGAAAGGTTCACCTGCTCCAAGAAGCTCTATGTTCTCTTGTGGGACCCACAGTTTCACCCTACTTCAGCAGGGTTGAAAATCCTACGTGTGCAAGCTTACTAATTCAGATTCCCAGCCTGATCCATTGTGTTGTTGGTTCACTATAAAGGCAATTGCTCAATCAGACTCTAATGACAGCAGCAGAACCTAGTGAAAATACTATATAAAACAAAAACTGCAGGCTTTGGTAGATAATTGTGCTATCTTCTTTAAGAAGAGAGCTGAGGAAATAACAATAACATTGCTATTCATGTCTCTGCTGTGGAGCTCACAAAGATAAAAGTGTTACCTTCTGGAAGTTATTTTTGCAGAAACTCTTTCTTTTAATGCTAAAGACTCATTCAATGAGCATTCACACACAATTCCCCTGTCGCATGGATTTGTGTCATAAGCATCACTTTCAAACATTGCACGATTCCTCATCATAGTGTCATCTGCAACAGATCAGTGGCTCGAAAAACCTGGATTTAAGCCTGCTTTAACCAAACATGTCAACTTCTAATTAGCTCATCTGCAATGGCTGTCAGCAAGATGCTAAGCCTAATATTAAAAGCTAGGCAGCAGTGATACTCACTGCTGTCTGCTGAGTAGCCTTTTTAACTTACTATATAGGATGGGCATCCAAGGTTTTAGGCTCACTGCCAAATGTGCAGGCTCTCTGAGCTATTTAAAACCTTTAGTCTTACTAGTCCAAATTTCTGATACATATACTGAATGGACTATAATTCTGGAGCACATCATTTTAATTTAGATGAATTATACTCTTTAATTTAAAATTAATGAGTCCTTCCCTGATGAACTCAATGCATTCTGCGCCTGCTTTGAACAGAAGGTCGGTGGAGAAATGTCACTTGCCTGGCGAGTCTCAGGTGTGCCTGTACCACCCATTACTGTGGAAGACATAAGAAAGGCCTTCCTGAAAGTTAACCCACAAAGAGCAAGTGTCTTGGATGGAGTTCCTGGCCACATCCTCAGGTCCTGTGCAGATCAATTGGCTGAGTGATTCACAGACATCTTTAAACTCTCATTGAAGAGAGACACAAAATTCTGGAGTAACTCAGCAGGACAGGCAGCATCTCTGGAGAGAAGGAATGGGTGACATTCCAGGTCAAGACCCTTCTTCAGTTGCTGCCTGTCCCGCTGAGTTACTCCTGCATTTTGTGTCCATCTTTGGTATAAACCAGCATCTGCAATTCCTTCCACCACATCTAAACTCTCATTACTCCATTCTGAGGTCCCCATCTGCTTAAGAGAGCAGGGGAAATAACAACAACATTGCCATTCATGTCTGTCTCTGCAGTAGAGCTCAGAATACAAACCTGTTACCTCCTGGAAGTTATTTTTGCAGAAACGCTTTCCTTTAATACTAAAGACTGTGCTCACTCAGTGAGCATTCACACACAATTTCCATTTTGCATAGATTTATGTTGTAAGCATCACTTTCAAATATTGCAGGATTCCTCATCATAGTGCCATCTGCAACAAATCAGCTGCTAAAAGAAAAATTGTTTAACCAAACATGTCAACTTCTAATTACCTCATCTGCAAAAGTCCAGAAACGCATCAAGCCTAACATTAAAAGTTAGGCAACAATGATATTTGCTGCTATCTGATGAGTGATTTTTTTAAAGTTATGTGGTGGATAATCAGGATTTTAGGCTCACTGCCATAATGTTCAGGCTTTGTGAACTGTATAAAACCATTATGCTTACTAATGCAAATAAGACAAAGTTTAATGGAAATGTGCAGAGCAAGTTTTTTTGCACAAAGTATGTGGGACCCTGGAACCCGCTGCCAGAAGAGATGATGAAGGCAGGTATGATTTCAGATAGGTGCATGGATATGCAGGGAATGGATAGATATGGATCAGGTGCAAACATATGAGATTAGTTTATCTTGGCATCATGTTTGGCACAGACATCGTGGGCCAACGATCCTGTTCCTGTGCTGTATTTTTCTATATCCAATGTTCCAATATCCGACACATAATGAATGGACTTTGGAGCATGGCATTTTATTTTAGAGAAGTAATATTTCTTAATTTAAAATTAGTCAATGTTTATCTATGGTGACTAATGCTTTAAATGTGAACAATATTTTTTAAAATCGTGCCTTTATTTCAAGTCACATTGCATCTTATTTTGCACGTGGATAGAAGGAGCTGTTTGCATCTGTGCACCCACTTACCTGGAGCCTGACCCCTTTATTTCTGAAACACCTGGTATAGTGACAGATGAGTTAGCCTCATTGTTATGTCTAATGTTCCTGTTACGCGATTAGATAAGCCTGAACATTTCTGCAGGCAGTGTTATTCTGCAAATATTTGACTTGCATGTATCAACTTTCTCTCTGCTTTTTTAATGGAGATGGTAACCTGTTTATTTAAAGCAGGCCACTGCCTCCATTTAAATAGCTGACAAAGAAATTTGATATGAGTATGTTAAGTGCTCAAAAGATAACATTGATTGGGTAGCCTTTATCTGAATGTGGAACATACTTTTCTCTGAATCACATATTTCTTCATTTCATACATAACCTGCAAACATAATACTCTTGGGAGAAGCAGGGTTTTACAAGATGGTGGTGCTTTGGTAAAGAACAGCGGATGTATGCTAAATATTGATCATGAAAACGTGTCTGTCAATTATGTGAAATTCTACATTAATATTGAATGGGGGAAAGAGCCTTTCAGAATTCCAGATGATGAGCTGAGGCAAGCCAACAAATTTACTGTATGTGATCAATAATTTAGCATTGAATCTGGTATGGTAGAAAATATTGGCAAAGATGTACCCAGAAGACATGAACCCTCTTAATCATGACATTTTTACATGCACAGCAACTATTAGGAAAATTACCATTGGTTATTTTAGGAAAGCCAATTTTGAAATTAAAATGGCCAAATAGAAATGATAAATTGATACCATTCAAAGTTAAAATAGTGTCCAGGCTAAATGGCAAGGAAAACAAATTAAATACATACTGATAAGATGCAAGTGTTATTTAAAATTAAATCAGTTAACTAGCAGAGTTAAAATATCATTTAATTTGATGACATTTGAAAATTATGGATTATAGAAAAATATATTAAAATTAGAAAAATAGGAAATTATAATTATTATAAAAATGCTATTCCAGAATGAAAAGTAAAAATGAAAACTTCAATAAATATGAAGGTGAAATGCTTCAAAAGTTGACCTTAAATCAGAAACGAAGCAGAGAAAGGCATATATAGAGATGCTGTCTTGAATGCAGATATCTCCATGCAGTTAAGAAGAAACTAGATACTTTTTGGGCAGCATAGCTGTTGTTTTAATGTTAGAAATGTGCACAAGATCATACCACAAAGAGCACATTTAATGATGAGGATGTGATTAAGTGATGACAGAAGAGGGATAAATGTTCACTGGGACATTCCTTGGCTCTTTCTCAAAAATGCCTGGTCGGATCTTTTATGAAAGAGCAAGCATAGCCTTTGGTTTTTATATCGGTCAAAAAGACCGCAGTACAATATTCCCTGATGTACGATACCAAAATGTCAGACTATGTGTTTAGAACTTAGAATCCAGCAGATCAAATTATTGCAATGTTAATTCTTATATATCTGAATCCTAAATGGCTGAATAAATGCTTTTATCAACGGTTTGTGTTAGTCAAATGACTAATCCTTTAGTAGGGGTCACGGCCTCAAATTGGACAGGATCTTATGTGCTCACAAGTAAATTATTGAATCTTCGAATAAGTATAAATAAAAGAAAACAACGGTCGGAAAACAAGGAATGGAAAGAGAGGATTAATAAGGTGAAAGGGGATAGAATGGAAATTTGTGTTTAAAGGTAAATTTTGGACTACAGTCCCAAAGGAGAAGTCTGCCCAATGGTATCCACATCTGCAATTCAGATGCATACTGTGCACTATTTTCAGACCATTAATCTACATGATTGGTAAAACAGACACGCGCACAGCCTTTCCACTCAAATTAATTGAATTGACTTGTTGGCAATTATCATATGAAAGAAATTTCTTCAAACAAATTACCAGACAAAGTGTTTATAGAACATATACAAAATGGATTTTATATAATGAGCTGGACGGTGCTCAATCCGATTGCCAGCCTCTCTGTGGCCACGAGGAAACAACTGCAGTGAGGGTGGGGATACAGCTGCCATGTTATGAGGGTGAGCGGGCCTTGTACCACATCAACCTGTGTTGCAAGCATGTTGTGGAACCCCTACAGAGAGGCTGATCCATGCAACCAATGGATCAGGCAAAAGGCCATCACAGCTCACAGCAAAGAGAACAGCTGGAGTGGTGGTGCAGAGGATAAGTTTATTTCAAAGTCACGTGAGTGACTACGTGAAGAAGCCCGCCACCCCGCATGCGCGTCAAATGCGTCTACCTGCAAGATAAATCAATATTCACTGGGCCGCTCTAGAGCGTGCCCGGGGTAGCTATGGAGGCGGCCGGGGGTTTCGGCCTCCGTGGAAGCTCCATAGGAGCTTTAGTAAGTAGAATTTTGCGCCGCAATTTGAGCTCCTCAACGGGAACAGGCGGCTATAATTGGAAACCGAGGCCCAAATGGGAGACCAGCGTAAGTCTCCATAAGGAGCTGGGATTGCGGCTGTGCCCGTTATAGCTTTGCACGGCAGCAGACTGCCCAAATGGGAGACCGGCATAGGCTCCATAAGGAGCTGGGATTGTGGCTGTTGCCGTTATCATCTGCACGGCAGCAGACGGCCCAAATGGGAGACCGCCAGCTACAGCTGCCGGTATCAGAGTTGGAGACTGCGTGGGGCTCTGTAAGGAGCTAAAATTCATAAATTACGGCTGCCGACAGCCAGGTCTATTTTCACTGCAGGAGATATCCAGCAGCAGGTGAGTTTTAAAGCAGCCATGGCCAGAGCTACTGCTCAGGTAACTCAGCCTGCCGTAGCACCGAACAATGTTATCAGTTACTGCTGCAGCTAAGCTGCAGCAGCATATAGTGTATACTTTATTTTGGGCAGCTATAATAGAGTTGGCATTAATAACTGTTGCCATTGGATCACGTTTGTGACTATCATGGCCATGTTTAAATTTTGGCAATATCACAAATATATATTTTATCATGCCAATAAAGTTTATGTTTAAAAGAGATAATTACAAAGGACATTTATTATCACTTATACCTATGGTGTAGTGAAATTGGACATGCCATTGCAGTCCAGAGCTCCTGGCTTGAGAAGCCTTGTTTGAGCTGTGCCTATCAGTCACCTGTGGGAGCTACACCAGGTGGCATCATGGTATTTCCGCTCATTAGAGGGAATTGTGGTAGATTATTTTACAAAAGACTACAACTATATGCATATCAATAAAGTAGTCGAATCTCTGATTTTATAGGGATACGTTTATTTTAATCATATAAACGTCATTGCCTATCACTCTGTCTGGAGTATGAGGATCAGTCCTTCCCTGTGTTATTTCCGTTGGCTCCGGAAGGGAGCAAGGACTTGGAGTCAGTAGCAGGTGCAGTCTGTTTGATAATCATGATAACAACAAAGCACTGATCTGCAGCTAGTCTCAGTTCGACTGCTAAAGGAAGCAGCCTGACAACCCCAAATCAGGGCAAAGTCATAGCCAAGTCTTGGGACATCTATGCACATATGCCTGAAGCAGCTCCTGGTTCAGGGTTGCGATTTTCCTCCCACTCGGTTGAACGTGGTGATGGAGATGGTGCCAAAGTATATGCACACAGGCCTGAGGCAGCTCCTAGTTCAGGGTTGCATAAGTCCTCCCACACGGATATATGAAGTGATGGAGATGGAGCCATATATATTATGCTCCGTATTATGGAAGCATGCACAGGCAGTTCAAGTCATATGCCTGTTGCTGCCCTGGTTTCAAGGTTCGTATTTTCCTCCTACTCGAAAGACTATCGGAGATGGTGTCACAAAATATGCTCGGTATTATGGAAGCATGCACAGACAGTCCGAGGCATACGGATTTGGCAATGCCTGGTTCAGGGTGCAATTGTTTCTCCCACTCTAAGAGAGTGTCAGAGATCAGTACGGACTGACTCCAAACATGAGCCCGAACATGACTATGTGCTGGGATTCCATGCTTTAATACATGATGTATGACAATCGCATGAGGGAAAGCTGTGTGCTCTTGCCTCTAAAATTGCTGCTCCCTCGGGGACGGACAAGTCACTACAAGAGAAGTTGGCCAGCAGCATCACCTATCTAACAGAAATGACAAACATGATGAACAGGGTCTGCAAATGGAACTTCGCTGAAGCTCCAACAAAGGAAATCGACCTGGGGTTAGAGACGCTGGTAAGTAAGGTCTCGTTATTAACCTCCGTAAACTCCGAAATGGAGCAGTCTGTCGCCCCAGATTGGGTTTACTGCCAGCATGGGCTGTCTAGTCGTTTTTTTCACTGTCTCTGGGATAAGATCAGGTTGATGTAGTCATTGGCAAGGTACCTTGCACGGTAACCTCTGTAAGTTCCAAGTAGGAACAGTTTGGTTACCCTGGATCGGGGTAGACCATCATGAAACTGGCTGGCCAGTTATGACCAGAGAAGCACTGCTTCATCATTTATGAGAGGTTATCAGACTGGTCAATAGAATAAAGTAATTGAAGTTTTCTCAACATATGGTTTATTTCTCCTCAGTTAGCAGAGTTACTGGTTCATTGGAATCTTCATTGCCATCCTCTCTGGGACAGGTAGTTACCAGCAGGAAGCTCGTCTGGCATATAATATAACTTTATCTGACCTGCAGGTTCATGTTGTGATTCAACAATGTATTCATAATAATCCATAGGCTCTCAATACCAGTATGCCTGATTGAGTGGTGGGTTGAAGAGATTGTGTTATGCACTCTGGAGACTTAGACATGTGGTCTCAGTCAAAGGACTGTGAGGTATTCCTTATTCAGCCTGGCATTATACTATCTCCACTCTAAAGGAAAACGCTACGTATTCATGGTGACTCTTAGTCAAGAGTTGACAGGGAACTCGTATTCTCACATCTAAGGGAGACTGTGGTTTCAGCTCTAGTCATTAGCTGCTGATTTTACTTCAGAATCACGTGAGTGACTATGTGAAGACCCCACCAGCACGCATGCGTGACATATATCGTCTCACGCATTGCACAGCGACGGGCAGGGTGAAGAGTTCTCCCGCGGCAAAGTTTAAATACGGGACCTACAGGTAAGTTATCTAATCTGAGGTTGTGTATTCTTGCCCTTGTGTGTTTTCTGTTCCAGTAAAACTATGGACAAGGGGAAGAAGTCGAAGAGGGTCGCGTCTTGAGTGGGTGCGGGGGACCGCGAAAGTTCCGGCAGTCAAGGGCGACCAGCGGCTCCTGGACCACAGTCACTGCGGTCCGTAGTCACCGACGTTAATCCTGCTCAGCTGGGACCAGCGCCGCGAGCTGCACAGCCTGAACCAGCGCAGCGGACTGGTGGCAAAGCCAAGCAGAAGTCGATCCGACCGGTGGACTCGGATGAGTCGGGCCAGGAGGACTCACTGCCGGGGAGCAGTGGAGGTGACCGCATTTCCCGCATGGAGCGGTTGATGGAGCAAATGCTCCAACGTGACATGCTCCGTGAGATGGAGCATGGTCACCATGGGGGTCATCGCACACCCATGACAGCACCTTACCCAGGGCTGTATAATGCATCTCCCTCGACAGAGGGGAGCATTACGGGCCAGGGCTGGGCTGACCCCGAAGAAGGGGACATGGCTAAAGAAACTGGCAGTGTGCTGGGGGTGCAGGATCCAAAAGAGCTGCTGGGAGTGGTCACGAAATTTGCAGTGCCACCGCAATCAGGAAAAGCCGTTACAAACCAAACTGGTGGCCAGCATCGACTACCTGTCTTTCCATTCACTACAGGAGCAGGTAATCAACGAGACTACAGCAAAATACATGCCTCCTGAGAACTGTATCTCATTAAATGTCCCTGCAGTAAATAGCGCAATCTGGGGGTACATTGGAGGTGGCATAAGAACCCAGGAGGTCAAAATGCAGAAGATTTTGAAGCTTCTGACATCGAGCATAACGGTGTTCGCTCGTTCCGTGGATGGAACGGAGATGACCGACACTCAACAGGATACACTGGCGCTGTTCTGCAATACTCAATATGAGATGAATTGCCTAAGAAAGAACGCAATCAGACCTGCACTGAACCCCAAATTTGCAGGGTTGTGTAAGACAGCTGCTACACAACCACAAATATTACTATTTGGCGGAAATTTGTCAAAGCAGGTCAAAGAGCTCGATGAAGGGGCTAAAGCCGTCGGGCTCATGAGGGCATCATCAGCAACGAGCAAGACCACTTACCCCAGACGGCAGCACCCCTATGCATCCACCAGCAGGCAACGACACCATGATGCTGGTGAAAGCATGAGGGCCGTGCAACAACCACAAAGGTCTTTTTTAGGCCAAGGCCCAGAGCGAACCTCATGGAAGAAGCGCCAACCCCGCACTCCGGCGCCTCATCCGCAGAAACCGAAGAAGTGAATGTGCCACTGGTAACCATGGAGGTAGGTGGGTCTGGTTCCTTCCAGAACATAAAAGGTGTAGGTTCTGTACTAACAGGGGGAAGGTTACACCTGTTTTGGGAGGCATGGAGGTCTATTACTACTGACCATTATATACTACAAAGTATTCAGGGATATGAAATTGAGTTTTTCCAAAAAGACATGCCCCCAGTTCAACATGTGCCTAACCGAGAGTTTGTGCTCTCACAACAGGAAAAATTGGAAGGACATGGAAAACTGGGGAGGTTATATGCCAAAGGTGTAATAGAGAGATCAGAACATGACTCTCTAGAATTTGTATCCAACATATTCACAAAAACCAAAAAAGATGGTGGATGTCGCATCATCATTGACTTGACAAAACTGAATACATTTGTAAAGTATATTCATTTCAAAATGGAAACTTTTGTTACTGCCAAGCAATTAGTTTCCGAAGGATACTTCATGGCATGCATCGATCTAAAAGATGCATACTATTCGGTACCCATACAAAAGGATCATCGTCGATACCTAAAATTTAACTGGACGGGCAACAATGGCCGTATAAAGCGTTGCCTAATGGTTTAACATCAGACTATTTACCAAGATATTTAAACCTGCCTTGGCACTGCTCAGGAAACAAAAACATATTGTCATGGCATATCTTGATGATATATTAATTGTGGGGAAAACCTTGGAACTAGCTAAGTCAGCAGTCTTAGCTACCAAACTTTAGTTTGAAAAAAAAGTTGACGCCATCCACAACTATGGACTATCTGGGTTTCACAATCAACTCTATCCACATGTCTGTAACATTGCCAAAGAATAAAGCAGCAGACTTAATGGAAGCCTGTAACAACCTGGTTGCCATGAGTCAACCATCCATTCGACAGGTAGCAAGAGTAATTGGGAAGCTTGTAGCAGCATTTCCAGCTACACAGTTTGGACCTTATCATTATCAAAATTTACAAAGGGCAAAGGTGCAAGCACTAAAACAACATGCAGGTCATTTTGATCGACCTATGCAATTACCAACCAAAGCGATCTCGGAGTTACAATGGTGGAAGCAAAATATTTGGCATAGTTCCAGCCCCATCATTATTAGTAACCCATCATTCACATTACAAACTGATGCCAGCGCTCATGGCTGGGGAGCTACTAACACTATATCCAGTACTGGTGGTAGATGGAACATACAGGAATCATCGTTACTACAAACACTGGGTATAAACTATTTAGAGATGTTGGGTGCGTTTTATGGGTTAAAAGCATATTGCTCAACAATGCACCATCTGCATGTCCGCCTACAAATTGATAATACCACAGTGGTGGCATATATTAATCATATGGGTGGAATAAAATAGATATCATGTGACAATCTGGCCAATACAATCTGGCAATGGTGTGTCAATAGACATATTTGGCTATCAGCAACTTACCTACCAGGTAAGCTTAATACAGTGGCAGACACCAGGTCACGAAAATTTTATGACAACACCGAGTGGATGTTTGACCACAAAGTATTTGCTGATATTGAAAAGCGATATGGAACACCAGATATCGATGTCTTTGCATCAAGACTTAATCACCAGTTACCAACATATGTCGCTTGGGAACCAGACCCTGGGGCAGCAGCGATGGATGCTTTCTCGCTGGACTGGGGAAAATTGTTTTTCTATGCTTTTCCCCCCTTCTGCCACATCAGTCGGGTTCTACGCAAAATACAATTGGACTGCATCAGGTATTTTGGTAGTACCCGATTGGCCTACTCAGCCATGGTTCCCTGTGGTCCTCGACATGTATGACCATCGCTAAACGTCCAGATCTACTGGTCCATCCTGTAACGGGCGAGAGTCACCCATGCCATGACAGGATCAATCTGTTGATTTGCAGAATCTAAAGAGACCACTGCTGGATCTGGGGCTGATGGACAGGACTATGAACATGATCACGGCGGCCTACAGAGAATCAACAAAGAAGCAATACCTCTCGTGTATAAGGAAATGGGAGTTGTATTGCACAAGGACTGGTGTATCATATAACACAGCAATAGTTACCAATGTCCTGGAATTCCTGTCCAGCCTTCATTTAGATGAAGGACTGAGCTACAGCGCTATCAATTGCGCTCGGAGTGCCCTGTCAGCATACTTCTGGCACGGACCAGGACAGCATTCCATGGGATCTCACCCTCTAGTTGCTAAACACATGACACATGAGGGGTATATACAACACTAACCCTCCTAGAGCGAGGTACTCCCAAATATGGGATGTCAGTGTTGTTCTAACATTGCTCAGGGGTTGGTCACCTGCAATGTCCCTGTCCCTGGAGAAGCTGACTTTAAAAACAGTTATGCTGATGGCACTGGTCTCAGCTCAAAGGGTCCAGTCCCTACATAAACTGAGGCTGGATAACATGATTGTATCAACTGACAAGATACATTTTCGGATCTTGGAGTTGGTCAAGCAAAACAGACCCAGGAACATCAGGACTTAATTTGGAATTCCGGGCATACCCATCAGATACCCGACTGTGTGTTATGACACACCTTCTGCTATATTTAAAGTCCACTAGAACCATAAGAGGTAGTGAATTGGCACTATGGATCAGCCATAAACAGCCTCATAGCAGGGTATCAGTGCAGACCATCTCTAGATGGCTCAGACAGGTTTTGGGAGCTGCTGGGGTGGATACTGGCATTTTTAAATCTCATTCCACCAGGGCTGCAGCAACATTGGCAGCTAGAGAAATGGAAGTGCCTATGGACCATATCCTGGCTTCAGCAGGATGGTCTAGAGAGAAGACCTTCCAACTCTTTTATAACAAACCAATCACCAAACCTGTGATGTTTGCAGAAACAATTTAAAATTCTGTAATATGATTTATCCCAAGGAATCATTATTATTTTGTTAAAATAAATTGTTATTGTTTGAATTTTGATTCATGTTTGAATACGATAACATACTTCCTCCCTTGGACGACTATGGCAGTGAGTGAAGCATGCTCGTTCCACGGCATGAAATCACAGATCTTTAAAATCTTCACGTAGTCACTCACGTGACTCCGAAGTAAAATAGTAAGATTAAACGAGCTTACCAGTTTGAAGTTTGATCTTTATATTATGAGGAGTTACGTCGAGGGATTACGTGCCCTCCACGCCCACCCTCTTTCATAAAGGTCAACTGGTATTTTAGTTCCTCTTATCTTACTATGTTTATTTCACTTACTGTTGTCTGTGATTTCACACCGCTGCTTTGAAGAATGTCGCGCATGCGTGCTGGCGGGGTCTTCATGTAATCCCTCGACGTAACTCCTCATAAAATAAAGATCAAACTTCAAACTGGTAAGTTCTCGTTTAATCTTACTATTATATATTATCAGCGATATGTATGAATAGCTAGATAATGCATCTTCCGCGGGTAGGAAAGCCAAAAAATTTCCGTCCCTAGGATCAATAGAGGAACAGCAATTCCGACGGCAACCAGTGGCAACTCATCCGAGGATGAGTGGTCTGGCCAAGGACTAGAGGGGTATATTCTTAAGATTACAGAAATATGGTGCAGGCCAAATCGGGTTAGCATTAAGCTAATCAAATTGTGGGTTTACTTACCCAGTTTAAGATGGATGATTGGGGGTCTGCAATTTAACTGATTCAGAGAATCGATCTTGTAGTTGCATACTCTGTCATATCTACACACATAAGGCACAGTTTCTGCTGTTTAATAACAAAGCTAGTGGTGAAAGCCTATGCTGCCCTTCTCAGATTAAAGAGCATTATGTCATCGAGTTTTAGGTATTATGCAAAATTGCAAATGATAAAACATATGGGTTGTCGGTAGATATCTTTTGCGATACTACAAATGAGGCAACATGAAATTTAACAGTACCAATTTGCCTATTCAATCACGCCATGGTAGGCGGCTGAAGTAACTCTTATTTACTCATTCACGTGTGACGGCTGGGACAGCCTGTCTTCTCGGCCAGCTAGCACTGCACGATTGTATGAGAAGCTTGTGAACAACATATGTGAGTCAATTCTATATGGAAGTAACAGAGGTTTGTGTGGCTTCCAGTTTGAGCCTAGAGAAACTTTATGGGACAGCACAATTGACATTGCTTGTGCTGCTTTATCATTTCAGTAATACCATAATTGGGACATAAATGATTAGTTCTTCATGCACTATTCTCTAACATTATGCAGGGTGTCTTTTATTTGACCACTCTAATAGCCTACACTCATTGTAATGTGCGATGTATATCAGTAAATTGTTATGCAAATATTCCTCAACATTTTCCTAATGGGACCAGTATCTTAACATGATTATGCTTTCAGCAGCTGATCTCAGCATAAAGAACACAGCCTTACTCAATCTCTGACTTAGTCTCCACGTCATACTGACATTAGGGTAGCTTGTTCAAGAAATATTCTCATAAGCAAATGAGCAGGTATGCGTGCATTTGAGGTTGACAGCACACCCACCAGAGCAGAGATCAGGGATGTCATTAGGTATACAAGTGCACTCAGATGCTAGTGCCTATGAAATGAAACATAGTTCGTTTGTTTCAATAGTCTCAAGATATTGCTGATGGCTCATTAGCAGCCAATACAATGGATTCCCTTTTCATCATACAGCATGAGGTTTACATAGTGCAGGTTAATAAATTATAAAATTTGGTGAAATATGTCTGGATATTTGCAGATAGAATTATGCACATTGTTGCATAAGTTATGGTCTAACTCAACAGTCTATTGGGACTACAGGTCAGTTTAGAGCAATGGCCATGTATGCAAGTTAGCATCATGATATTAATAACTCATGTTTTCCTACCATTAAGGGTTTATCTGTTTAAGTGTTTCACACACAGATTATGTCACTGCATGAAACGACAGAGCTTTGAAATCGTCACGTAGTCACTCACGTGACTTCGAAATAAAATAGAAAGATTAAACGAGAACTTACCGTTTGAAGTTTGATCTTTATTTTATGAGAAGTTGCAGTGAGGGATTACATGCCCTCCACTCCCAACCCTATTCTCATTAAGATCATTCGGTAGTTCTAGCCTTCAATCTTTCTATAGCTTAGGTCAGTAACTATTCTGTGGGTTCATACAGCTGCTTTGAAGATTGACGCGCACGCGGACTGGCGGGCTTCTTCACGTAATCCCTCACTGCAACTTCTCATGAAATAAAGATCAAATTTCAAACGTTAAGTTCTCATTTAATCTTTCTAGTTTATTCCAATTGTTTTTGAAAATTTTTAATAGGTGCAGTCAAAATATCATTAACATTTAAAAATAATTGATTGGTACAGGTGTCAGAGGTTATGGAGAGAAGGCAGGAGAATGGGGTTAGGAGAGATAAATCAGCCATGATTGAATTGCGAAGTAGACTTGATGGGATGAATGGCCTAATTCTACTACTATCACTTATGACATAACTGCTTTAACTGTTTGAGAAGCATAGTCTATGTACTGAAATATCTGTGAGTAGTTTCATTGTCCTCTAATATTGATGCGCTTGAGATTTGATTGAATGTGATAAGTCTGACAAATTTCATGGTCTCCCTAGCAAAACTGAGATACAATTGATTGGTTGATTGAAAAGTACAGCATGGAAACAGGCCCTTCGGCCTACCATGTCCACGCTAAACATCGATCACCTGTGCACAGTAGTTCTACGATATCCCATTTTTGCATCCACTCCCTACATACTGGGTCAATTTACAGAGGTTGATTAACCTACAAATGTGATGGGATTGACAATAATGCTCAGGTTTTGTTCTACATTGAAAGTGAGTTGTTCCTTACAGTTTTAATGGATAGTTATTACTTTTACAGTTACTAACACTGCCACTAGTATAGTTGAAACAATGTATATCGCTCAGGGTATCAGAACATCCCATCTGCTCTATGTCATGTATTATATATGTTACAGGTGGCTGTGACGCAACGGTAAAGTTACACCGAATGCAGCGCCGGAGACTGCGAGCTCATCACCCATCACCAACTTCATCAATTCCCACGCCCTGCCCGACCAAGCTTCCAACCTCATCGTTCCCCAGCCCCGCACGACCCGTTTTTACCTTCTCCCCAAAATCCACAAACCCGGCGCTCTCGGCAGACCCATTGTCTCTGCTTGTTCGTGCCCCACCGAACTCATCTCCACATACCTTGACTCCATACTATCCCCCTTGGTCAAATCCCTTCCCACCTATGTTCTGGACACCTCAGACACTCTCCGCCGCCTCTGCGCATTCCACTCTCTAGGCCCTCACCCCCTCATCTTCACCATGGACGTCCAGTCACTCTACACCTCCATCCCCCACCAGGATGGCCTCAAAGCCCTCCGGTTCTTCCTCGACCAGAGGAGCAACCTATACCCAGCCACTGACACTCTCCTCCGCCTAGCGGAGTTGGTCCTCACCCTCAACAACTTTACGTTTGACTCCTCCCATTTCCTCCAAACACAAGGCGTAGCTATGGGCACACGCATGGGCCCCAGCTACGCCTGCCTCTTTGTCGGGTACGTTGAACAATCCTTGTTCAATATGTACCAGGGCCCCATCCCCGACCTCTACCTCCGTTATATTGACGACTGCTTTGGGGCCACCTCCTGCACCCACACACAACTGACTGACTTCATCCACTTCACCACCAACTTCCATCCGGCACTCCAATACACCTGGACCATTTCCGACACTTCCCTACCATTCCTTGACCTCACCATCTCCAGCGCAGAGGACAGACTTCTGACCGACATACACTACAAACCCACTGACTCACATGGCTATCTGGACTACACGTCTTCCCACCCTGCCCCCTGTAAAGACTCCATCCCCTACTCCCAATTCCTCCGCCTACACCGCATCTGTTCCCAGGATGAGACGTTCCACACCAGGGCATCGGAAATGTCCTCGCTCTTCAGGGAACGGGGATTCCCCTCCTCCACCATAGATGAGGCTCGCACCAGGGTCTCTTCCATACCCCGCAACACTGCTCTCTCTCCCCATCCCCGCTCTCGCAACAAGGGCAGAGTCCCCCTAGTCCTCACCTTTCACCCCACCAGCCGGCAAATACAACAAATAATCCTCCGCCATTTCCACCACCTCCAACGTGACCCCACCACTCGCCACATCTTCCCATCTCCCCCCATGTCTGCCTTCCGCAAAGACCGCTCCCTCCGCAACTCCCTTGTCAATTCTTCCCTTCCCTCTCGTACCACCCCCTCCCCGGGCACTTTCCGTTGCAACCGCAAGAAATGCAACACCTGTCCCTTCACCTCCCCCCTCGACTCCATTCAAGGACCCAAGCAGTCGTTCCAGGTGCGACAAAGGTTCACCTGTATCTCCTCCAACCTCATCTACTGCATCCGCTGCTCTAGATGTCAGCTGATTTACATCGGTGAGACCAAGCGGAGGTTGGGCAATCGTTTCGCCGAACACCTCCGCTCAGTCCGCAATAACCTACCTGAACTCCCGGTGGCTCAGCACTTCAACTCCCCCTCCCATTCCCAATCCGACCTCTCTGTCCTGGGTCTCCTCCATTGCCAGAGTGAGCAACACCGGAAATTGGAGGAACAGCACCTCATATTCCGCCTGGGTTGCTTGCGTCCGGATGGCATGAACATTGAATTCTCCCAATTTTTCTAGCCCTTGCTGTCTTCTCCCCTTCCTTAACCCTCGAGCTGTCTCCTCCCATCCCCCCGCCCTCGGGCTCCTCCTCCTCCCTTTTTCCTTCCTTCTCCCCCCCACCCCCCATCAGTCTGAAGAAGGGTTTTGGCCCGAAACATCACCTATTTCCTTCGCTCCATAGATGCTGCTGCACCCGTTGAGTTTCTCCAGCATTTTTGTGTACCTTCAGGTATATAGGTTAATTGGCTTGGTAAATGTAAAAATTGTCCCTAGTATGTATGGGATAGTGTGCGGTGTTCGCTGGTCGGCGCGGACTCGGTGGGCCGAAAGGGCCTGTTTCTGTGCAGTATCTCTAAACTAAAATAAACAAAACAAAAATGAATATTGGATTTTATAAGACACTTATTGCTCCCTCTTCGGATCAGACTGCAAGGAAAGGCCATTTAAATGTTTTTTTATGGTTAATTAGATATGCCCAGAACACACACTACTCTAATGGAAAAATAGTGTTTTCCAGTCAAACTGCATTGTTATAAAATGGAACATAACCCAGACCTCCTAGGAACTCTTATTGATTTGTAACAAGTATACTTTTAGTTAAAAGTAATGATTGTTCCTATTGCAGTAAATGGTTTGACGACAAAATCAATAGGTTTCAGGTTGAAAGTACAATTCAATAAATGTCATTTGTTGATGAGATACAGAGGATGCATATCTATTAGCTGTGGGAATTTGTTATGAATGCAAGAACAACTTTATGGCTGATTAAACCTCTCACAATATGAAAAATAATAAGCAAATATGTTGCTTTAGAGCTCCTCATCGATTTCAAAGTGCACCAACAACAAGTACTTTTGTTGCAATTTTATGTAGGTTAATAAAATGTTAACTCTGGATTAAGATTGCTTTAGGAACGGTAACGGAGTTAACAATCAACTCTTTTATTCTCCTCTGATAGTTGGTGAGAAAATATTTTTGGTTATGACACATTGAGACTTTCTTGTTTACTTACCACCAGGGGCGCCGTACGATGGCAGCTCCGCCGGCAGTCTGTTCCTTTTTTCATCTTTTTTTTAATTTTTAGTGGTTATTAAAAGTTTGTTTTAATGTTCTCTGGTTTGTTTTATGTGGGGGGAGGGGGAGGGGATCGGGGGAATTTTTTTTTTGGGTTCTTACCCAGCCGGAGATGCGATTGATTTTCGCATTGCTTTCTCTGGCTCGATCTGCGGCATCCTCGGACTGACTTTGAGCCCCACTGTGGGGCGTGGACTTAACATCGGAGCCGATCCCTTGCCTGGGATCGCTCCAACTGCGGCCTGCGGACTTACCATCAAGAGCTCGCAGTCTCGGGAGCTCCAACGTCACGGAAGGTTCGACCAGCCCCGATGCGAGGTTCGATCGTCCAGCGCGGGGGAGCTAAGATCCCCCTGATGCGGGAGCCGATCGCCTCGACGCGGAGGGCCCAAACACCGCGCCAGCTACCTGAGTCTTGGCACGGACTTGTAGGGCCGAGATGGCCTGTTTCCGTGCTGTAATTGTTATATATGGTTGAGTCAAGATCGTCCCGTCAACGGAGGGCTCGAGGCCCCCGATCGCGGGAGAACATAGGGAAGGGACTTGAACTTTATTTCGCCTTCCATCACAGTGAGGAATGTGAAGGAGTCACTGTGGTGGATGTTCATGTTAAAATGTGTTTTGGGTGATCTGTTGCTTTTATTTGTATGACTGACTTGGCAAATGAAATTCCTCGTATATGTTGCAAAACATACTTGGCAAATAAAGTACTGATTCTGATTCTGATTTCAACTGATCTACAACAAAAGTTTGTTAAAATTTTGCCTTGTACCACCCCCTTCAATGCCTCAATGTTACAGTGTTTGCTATATATTTTCATTCAGCGATACTCTTAGTAATTAATCAAATCTGCCTAGGTTTGAATTATTTATTGCAATGACAAATGAGAGCAAAAGGATCTTGTTGATGTGAATAACTTCAACAAGTAATTTCTAGATAAACAACATTTGACTCAATTAGGTTTAGATCCTTGACAATTCACTGAGGTCTGAAGCTCCAACATCTTCCAATTTTAACAAATGATTATGATGTATCAATTTCCCTTGAATGGTATAGGTTCAAGTCCCACCTGAGAGACTCTAGCACCAAATCTAAGGCTGCCATGTTAGAGATATTGGACCTAAATGGGATGGTGTTGCAAAAAATACCATAGGAACTAGATATGTGATGAACCCATCTCAATTTGACGCCCTGCTGAAAGTTCATGCTGCTATCTCAATATCATGATTACATGATGGGGGTTTTTTGAAGGACTGAAGGCAAATTATCAAATTTCATGAATGACTTGCTCCATTTCATAGCTGACTCCCTTTCTAAAGAGGAGGTAGTCATTGCCTGCAAATGGTGGTGGAAGCCATTCCTTGGACTTTGAAGACTGGCACAAGCCACCGTGAATGTAGAAGTGAAGGCACCCTTGATTTTAAGATGCATCCATTGAACACGTTGGTGCATAAGGTAGGAGGTCTTAATCTGTAGAGTTCCAGAAAGGTTTTAGGATCCATGGCCAAGTAGTGACAGTTGCTTTTGGGCCAATTCCAAGAATAAAGCCTTAAGAAGTAGATATAATGGCACAAGATGTTTAATAGCTAATTTATTACTTTTTTATGAGAAAAGGATGATGAACTTTAAGTCTCGTAGCTTTTTAGCTGAATATATTTCCTCAAAACTTTAGACCAGTGATGATGAAGGAATTAAGAAATGTTTTGAACTCACCATGTTGTCTCACTTGTAGAGAGATTAGCATTTGTTGATGTTCCCCGGCTGTACATATAGGTGGCAAAGGATGACTATTTCGGAGGTGTTGTGAAAATAGTCTTCTTTAGTAACTGCGGTATATTTTGTGAATTCTACACACTGCAGAAAGATGGAGCAGAGGTGGAGGCATTTTGTGTCTTTGGAGGGTATGACTGTTCAGGGTGGTGGAATTGGGTGCTAATCAAATGGGCTGCTCTGTCCTGAGTGGTGACAAACTTCTTGAGTGTCGTCAGAGGTGTCGTCAGAGGTGCACATGAGTCAGCAAGTGGAGAATGTTCCATCACACTTCTAATTTGTTCTTTATAGATGGTGGAAAGGCTGTGAGTTGTCAGCAGGCAAGCCATTTGGTTGGTCAACTTAGTTGTTGATCTGCTCTTCTATTAATGTAGTTGAGTCAGTTGAGTTACTCGTCAATAATGACCTCTTGATGGACTCAGTATGGAAGTGTCTTTGAATATTAAGGGAGTGAAGTTTCATTCTTTCTTGTTCAAGGACATTTCTTGCCCATTGATTGGAATGAATATTGCTTGTGTAGGAAGGAACTGCAGATGCTGGTTTACACCAAAGATAGACACAAAGTGCTGGAGTAACTCAGCAGGTCAGGCAGCATCTCTGGAGAAAAGGAACAGGTGATGTTTCGGGTTGAGACCCTTTTTCAGAATGTTGCTTGCCAGCTTTCAGCCCTTGTTTGAATATTGGCTTGGATTTCTGCATGCGGACATGGGCTGTTTCATTTGCTGAGGGGCTGTGAAGAATTAAGCATTGTGCAATCATCTATGAACATCCTGACCTGATGAAGAAGGAAGGTCACTGATGAAGCAGAAAAGTTGGCTGGGTGTCAGACATTTGCTGAGGAACTCCTGCTGGCTGGAATGAATGGCTTCACACTAACTATAACCACAACTATTTTCCTTAATGTTGATTACAGCACTGACCATTGGAGTTTTTTTTCCCTTGATGTTCATTGATTTCAGGTTTACTGGGGCTTCTTGATGATACACTCATTAACTAAATATTGCCTTAATGCCAAGCACAGTCATGCATTACTACACAAAACCTCATACCCTCAAATCACAACTTCAATTGCAGTGGGTACATTTCCTAATAAGATTGCAAAATACACTCCTGCAGGGGAAGATGTCAGCAGCTGGAAACTAAAATAGGATTCATTTATATCTATCAGAATATCAGATTGGAGGAGAATGTTGTTAAATATTGGAGAGGCCATAAGAGAATACCTGTGTCTCATCGTGTTACAGAGGCCATGGCAGATGATATCTGCTCATATCTAATTCTCCCATTTGTCACTTTTCCCATAATCTCTTCCAACGTTCAAACAGATAGTGTTAGTCATACCCCTCATCCATTATCCTCAACATCATCTTGCCCCCCACATTTCATAGAGCCAAGAATTCCCACCTGCGGAGGTTGAGGACAGAGATGAAGATGTTTCCCTCTCGTTTGATCTAGCATTCGCAGCCATCAAGACACGCATTGACACTAAAGCCAGCATTGGTCGACAGTTGATGAGGAGATCTTTGAACCACCTTTATAGAGCGTGAAATGGGGCCAAGGATAGAGCGTTCACGTCGCGGCCCTGTTTCAACCAATCTTTCCACCACCACGCACAAGAAGCACAAGAAGCGCAAGACAGACACCATTGTGCAGATGCCGAGAAGTGTGTTCAGCTCTGGCTGAACAACTTCTAATCTTGTGTGTGGACTCGATAAGAAGAAGAAGCGCGTGAAATCATATGTGAGTTGGGCTACTGAAAACCCCCAAAGAAGACTTTAAGAGGATAAATGAAGGCAGAGTATAAGCGAACAGTAAAACTCTTGGTGTCTGCGCAGGCTTGCATTACTTGAAACATTAGAGAGCACGAGAGTGTCCAAAATTTGTCTTGAGATTGATTCCCATCCTTCTCAGCATCATGGATACAACCAATTCCATTTCAATATCTGTAGAAATAAGGGTCTGAGCAGCAATGTCCCATATTACAATACAGCAACAGTCTTAGATTATTCCCAATGCCTAGTTGTTGCGTTTGAAGCTCAGTCTACGGACATTAAATCTTTGACTGCGTCCACACTGAATCCAGCTACTATTGTTAACAAAAACTGTTAACAAGATGTCATGGCAGCCCTCCATGGGTTAAATCCACAGAGCATGTTGGCTCTTCTCTTTCAAGTTGATGGTAGTCATGATGCTTCCTTGCAGCTGACTATCAGTCAGCCAGTCCAGACATCTGTATCCAATGGCACATGTATGTAGCTGAGCCAACTTGGTCTAGTGCAACTTGAGTTCATTCTTTTAGGTTTAATTGGCCTCTGTTCATTTCCTACAACCAACAAGCCTGGAGCCTGAACAAACATGCAGTGGCCTCAGCTGAAGGACTGAGACAGGTTCAAAAACCAGTTTCAAGAGTGGAAAGGGGAAGCAATTACTGATGCTGATGAAGTTGAGACATCCCAGAGGTGATGCACAGAGGAGAGAAAATGGAGGGAAATAGAGTAATGCATGATGTCAAGTACTGTGGAGGATTTGAAAAGATAGAGGGTGCAAAATGCTCTATTTCCACAGTCGCATTGACGTATTTGACATCTTTATGTTGACTACATGAAATCTGAGGAAAGATTTACACCTTGTTGGGAATTGCCACTGGTGTTGGAAAACCAAGAGGACAATAAAAATAAATCAGGTAGTAAGGGCGAGAAGAGGCTGGAGGATGTGTCTACTGATGTGTCAATCAGGAAATCACGGACTGCTAGATCCAGTGCTATTTCTTCATTGTGTAGGAAGGAACTGCAGATGCTGGTTTAAACCAAAGGTAGACACAAAAGGCTAGAGTAACTTAGCGGGACAGGCAGCATCTCTGGAGAGAAGGAATGAATGACATAGACTGGGCAATCTTTTTGCTAAACACCTTCGCTCAGTCTGCCTGGACCTACCTGATCTCCCGGTTGCTAAACTTTAACTCTCCTTCCCATTCCCACACTGAGCTTTCTGTCCTAGGCCACCTCCATTGTCAGAGTGAGGCTAAACACAAATTGGAGGAACAACATCTCATATTTTGCTTGGGCAGCTTACAACCCAATAGCATGAATATTGATTTCTTCAACTTCAGGTAACCCCTGCATCCCTCTCTCTCCATCCCTCCCCTACTTGATTTTGCACCAGCTTCTCGCTCCCACCCAACAAACAACTTGTTTCCTTTATCATCATTATGTTTTTGCATATCTTTCTTTCATTGTTCTATATCTCTCTACATCATCATCTATAACTCTCGTTTCCCTTTCCCGTGACTTTCAGTCTGAAGAAGGGTCTCGTCCCGAAACATCACCCATTCCTGCTCTCCAGAGATGCTGCCTGTCCCGCTGAGTTTCTCTGGCTTTTTGTGTCTATCTTCTTCCATTTCTTCATCTGTTACTTCAATTGACAGAATAAATGGTTTAATGGTCTGTATTTGGCCAATAACCAAGCTCTTTTGCCACAACTGATGGACTAATTAACATTTGGACCACTTTTCTATTTCAGTATCATTCCCATTACATTTTCAAATAAAATCTCGAGATTCACTTCAAACTCTGAGCTTCAAAGGTAAAATTGACACTGGCATTAAATATGATTAGGTCCCTAACTACTTAACTCTGTGTTACAGAAAAGCAAGCATTCTGAAGCATCAATTCAGAAATATTTTAAATCATATTACTGAAGCTTGTCTGAAAGCTGTGATTCTTTAATTTACAGATAAATACTATTTACTGGAACAAAGGGAATTTTTTGTCTGGGAGGAAATCTGTCAGGATTGCATACTGATGGCATCTTGCTTTCTTATATGCATTTTTTCAGCTGACTATTTTTTTGCAGTTTGCTAGCAGTTGCTTGAGATGGTGTGCACTGCCAGTTAGAGTAGCTTTATTGATCTGGTAAAAATAAATGGAAAAATCAATCTGAACATTTTGGACGCAGGCCAGTAAATAAACTTGGCGGACGAAACTGAGCTCTTCAGTTGTGAGTGCAGGCGAACAGGATCACGCTGAAGAAGGGTTTTGGCCCGAAACATCACCTATTTCCTTCGCTCCATAGATGCTGCTGCACCCGCTGAGTTTCTCCAGCATTTTTGTGTACCTTCGATCTTCCAGCATCTGCAGCTCCTTCTTGAATACAGTATCATGATGTTTTTTTAGCTGGTACTATCATTGTGTTAAATTGCTGGAGATCTAGGTCCTAAAAGGCTCATTTGGAGGTCTGCGTAAGTTTTCAGGACAGGTACAGCACAGTGGCCCTGCAGCAGATTTGCTGCCTTACAATGCCAGAGATCCGGGTTCAATCCTGACTATGGGTGCTGTCTGTATGGAAATTGTACGTTCTCCCTGTAACTGCGTAGGGTTTTCTCCGGGTGTTCCGGTTTCCTCCCACATTCCAAAGACGTACAGGTTTGTGGGTTAATCGGTTTCCATTTAAAAAAATGATCCCTAGTGTATAGGATAGAATTAACGTATGGGTGATTGCTGGTCAGCACGGACTCAATGTGCCGAAGGGCCTGTTTTCATGCCGTATCTCTAAACTAAACTAAAAGGTGAATTAACAGATTACTAGAACTCATGTCTCCCAATTTCATAGTTTTTAAAAACATTTTGTAGATTTTTGAAATTAATTATCTTTGAATTTTTAAGATTTAAGAGTCATAGTCACAGAGTCTCTCCAGCACTTTAAGTTTTGCTGCCATACTGTAAGTAGGATAAAAGAGTTTGGGAGCGTTTGAGGAATATGGACCAGCTGAGTGAATGTCAACTACCTGGCATATGGAATATAATGTGGAGCATATTTTGGTGCACAAAATAGAAAAGGTAAGTATTTGTTAAATGATAAGAGATTGGATAGTGTTAATATTCAAAGGGACCTAAGGGTGCTTGAAAATAAGTCACAGAAAGCCAACATGTTAATGAAACATGTGTTCAAAAGGGAACTGCAGATGCTGGAATATCGAAGGTACACAAACTTGCTGGAGGAACTCAGCGGGTGCAGCAGCATCTATGGAGCGAAGGAAATAGGCGACGTTTCGGGCCGAAACCCTTGAACAAGTGATTAGGTTTGCCATTTGCAATCTCACCTAGTCTATCCAACTGCAGTAAGAGTGCCTCACTCCACCATTCAAACTTTCACATATCCTATCGCTGAGACCCCAATTTCCCTTATATCTCCCTCTCCTCCATCCCCTTCCACCCATATCCCTCCCTCCGGCTTTACAGGAAACGTGAATCATGGAGTGAGAAAATCTTATTGCAATTGTACAGATTCTTGGCGAGATTGCATTTGGAGGTTTGAGTATGGATTTGGGCTGTTTACCTAAAAATGGAACCACATCAATCAAGAAGTGCAGTGAAGATTAACAAGGATGATTTCAATGAAGGCAGTTTCCCTGCCCACCCTCTTTGATGAGAGATTGATTGGACTAGGGCTGTATTCCCTGGAATTTAGAGGAATGAGAGGAGAACTTACATAATTCTTCCAGGGCTCGGCAGTCTGGAGGGATTTCTTTCCCTCTGAGATCTTTTTTGATGCTTATTATGGTATCCACAGAGTACAATGTTTATATATCTGTGTAGGAAGGTACTGCAGATGTTGGTTTACACTGAAGATAGGCACAACATGCTGGAATAACTCAGCAGGTCAGGCAGCATCTCTGGAGAAAAGGAATAGATGATGTTTCTGAAAAAAACATCACCTAATCCTTTTCTTCAGAGATGCTGCCTGACCCAATAAGTTACTCCAGCAATTTGTGTCTATATTTCATGGTCGCATATCAGTTGTGTTGCTGCAAGAATTTCATAGTTCTGTTTTAGGACATTTGACAATAAAATGCTCTTGACTCTTGACACCCGACTCTTAAAATCCTGCGTCACAATCTCAGTATAAGGGATGGGCTGCTTAGGCTTGAACTGAATAGACATTTCCTCAATCAGGTCCTGAGCAGTTAGAAGTCTATGTCCTTGGGGGATGTAACAGCTCACTCATTGATTTACTTCAAAACAGAGATCAATAGAGTTATGGATATTGAGGGAATCAAAGCATACAGGGACTGTGCAAGAAAATGGAATTAGGTGGAAGATCAGCCACGATCTTGATGAATAAGAGAGCAACTTCCTATTTCTTACATTATTATGTTCACAATGAGAGCAGCCTCCATCATATCATATGGGACTATCATTGTATTAAACTGGTGTGATTCACAAACAGATATGACAGATTATTGCAACACAGGACTGCATTCTCCCACAATCTGCAACCTTTTGACCCAGTATATTTATCTCTATCAATCTCCCCCAGGAGACCAGAACTAGTTCTATTCAGTGTATAGGAACTCATATTATATCTATAAGTGAGATCTAATCTAGTGAAACCACAGCACAGGTCTACATGAATTCTGAACAGAGCTAAGCTTATCCGATCTCCGACAATACAGATCACAGCTCTGCAATCCTGCTGTTTCTGAGCCTGAATACTAGTAATTAAATACTAATAATTAAATAATTTGTGGAAGATTGAGGAGACATCATGAACATTCTCTTATGCAGGGATTTATGAGAATGAAGCAAAATCCAAGGGTGACACATTTACAATTAATTTACAACATAAAAACCGATGCATGATCCAAGGTGGTCAGCTCATGGTCCTCATCAGAGATGGCAATTTCATCCATTTTAATTTTCTTTGTAAAAAATGATTTTAGCATAGTGTAGCTTTGTTTAGTTTATAGTTTTAGTTTAGTTTAGTATAGTATTGTTAAATGTACCGAGGTACATAGTTGCGCACTATCCAGTCAGCATAAAGACTATACATGATTACAATCAAGCCAACGTATAGAGACAGGATCAAGTGTTGTGTTTTGTGCAAGATCAAGTCCAGTAAAGTGCAATTAAAGATAGTTCAAAGGTCTACAATGAGATAGATAGGAGGTCAGGACTGCAGCAAAATGAGGAAATAGTTAAGCATATAGGAAAGATAAAGTTAATATGGCCTTGACAACATCCCGGCCACAGTGCTGATGAATTATGGTGTGGAGCTAGCCTTGCCTCTAGTCTATCTAATGGTTGCTAACTGTTCCAAGTGGGTCAGCTATTGATTGATTGATTGAATGATGCAGCATGGAAACAGGCCCTTCAGTCCACCAATCCACGCCGATCATCGATCACCTGTTCACAATAGTTCTATGTTATCCCACTTTCTCAGCCACTCCTTACACACCAGGCGCTAATTTACAAAGGACAATTAACCTACAAATCCACACGTCTTTGAGATGTGGGAGGAAACCGGAGAACCCAGAGGAAACCCACATAGTCTCAGGGAGAACATGCAAACTCCACATGGACAGCACCGGAGGTCAGGATCAAAGCAGGGGCTCTGGTGCTGTGAAGCAGCAGCCCTACCAGTTGTGCCACTGCATAATCCCTATTATTGCTGTTCATCTTCTTCTGCCCTTCCATAAAAATACCAGAAATAATGGAGCAAGTAATCAGCTGTGAAAGCCGATTGTGGGACAATTAAAGTGAAATAATTAATGATCTGAATGATGCAAATTTCGCTGATAACCTAATGAGAAGAGGTTCTGTGATTCAATTTGCTTTTGGGCTTTAGTGACAAAATGCAAAATGAACAACTAGAGCATTTTCAGATCATCAAAGCAGTCAGCATGGATTTGTAAACACTAGGTCATGCTAGGTGAACCTGATCGAATTTTGTGAAGAGGAATTTGAAGTCATGGTCAGGGAAATTTCCATGCATGTTATTTAAATCAACTTCCAGAAAGCATTCTATAGTCACTCCTCGGAGATTATTAGCTGTAGGTTAAAGAGCAAGGAATTGAAATCAGATTATTGACTTGGCTAGGATCATGACTGAACAGCAAGACACAGAGCAAGAATAACCATCTTCAGCTACATAAATCAACAGAAAGAGGCCCTTGGGTCAACCACTATTCACCATTTATTTTTATTGTGATACAAACCATGGATCACCATTTGCTGATGTCACCAAAGATAGGCACTATTATAAGCAATGTATTTAAATTAGAAAACCCATTTGCACAGGGGAACAAGACCCAAATATGAAGAGCCATCTTTTCAAATTTGGTCAAAAACGTAATTTCTGAAGAACTGTCAGACATCTAATTCCTCTTTTAATAACAGGTCAGTGACCTGGTATTTTCAATTTCAGTGGAAAAAACAAAAAAACATTTGAATTCAGAATGAAATTCAATTAATTTCAGAACAATATAAAATGTTCAGTACACATTTTGCAAGGAGAGCTAAATTAATGATCCAAACCACATCCAAGAGATGGTCGTAGAGACAAAGAACTGCAGATGCCGGGTAATATGCACAAGGACACATACTGCTGGAGTGAAAGCATGTCAGGCGGCATCTCTGGAGAACATGGACAGATGAAGGAAGTTGGAAAAGGAGAGAGGAGTAAGACAAGCATGGCAGGGAATAGGTCAGTGCAGGTAAGGGGATTATTTTACAGCAGATGGTTGGAACAAAGGAGAGAAAAGAAAGGAAGATTGTGAGCAGGTTTAAAGAGTTATGGATTGTAAAGCCAGAGAGGAGGAAGTACAGGGGGGCGGTGGGCAGTGTAGGGGGTGGATGGAGGGGAAAAATAAATGGGAATCTAGGTAGGGCTCTGGGGCGGAAAAGGGGAAAGGGGGAGGATGAGAGGGGGATGAGGTTTGAGGAGGAAGAAGGGGGGGGGGGTTAGAAATTGGAGAATTTAATGTTTATATCTTTGGGTTGTAAGCTACCCAAGCTGAATATGAGGTCCTGTTGCTCCATTTAGTGGATGAAAGCCTGACTATGGCAATGGAGGAGGCCCAGGACATAAACGTCAGTGTGGGAATGGGAAGGGGAGTATAAATGGTTGGCGTCGGGGACATTCGGTCAGTCCTAGCGGACCGAAAGCAAGTGTTTAGCGAAACGATGGCCGGTCTACGCTTGGCCTCTTCGATGTACAGGAGGCCACATCGGGAACACCAGATGCCAATCATGCCATAAACCCCACTCCTCTTTGCCACCAAGCCCTTCTGCACCATCTCTTTCACCACTCCCTCCCCACTACAATCAATTTGAAGAAGGGTCTCGAACCTAAAGATCACCTATCCATGTTCTCCAGAGATGTTGCCTGACTGGTTGAGTTATTCCAGCACTCTGTGTTATTCTGAGAGACACTCATTGATTAATAGAGTCAAGCAGCATAGAAACAGGCTGCTTGGCCCAACATTTGGGCCTGCTACCTCATTGATGCGCCATTTCCCGCAACCTTGATCCTGCATTTGCCAATTCTCTGACATTCATTTCCACCTTAGTAAGTTTGTCATCTCTTAAAATATAGAGATTGCTGGGCATACACATTATGCCAGACAGCTTCTGTGGAGAGAGAAACTGAGTTAAGTCCGACGGACGGTGCAGCAGAAAGACTGTCGGCCCACGCGGCAGAAAGGCTATTGGCTGCAGCCATACAGCAGCAACAGGCCTGGCTCACCCGCTGTGGAAGCGGGAAACCTGCCTGAAGAGGGAAGCCACCGAGCCCGGCCCCTGCCTGTCCCTGGCGGCCGAAAGACCAGAGAGGAGGGTGGAGGGAGTTGGCAGCGGCAGACGCAAGAACAAAGCGCCAGTAAGAGGAACAGTGGTCTTACCTTCCATGCTCTCAATGTTGGCACTCCCAAAGCATGGAAGCTGAATGGTGGCTGGGTGAGGAGAGGGGCAGCTGTTCGCTGGAGGATCCGGATGGAGGCGATGGTTGTAATGTGCCTTTATGGCCAGCTGCAACTTGGAATTTGTAAATGGCTCCAAACCTGGTGACTCTTTTCTGTACGGTCTTGGTGGGCTGCATCTACACACTTTGTGCTCAATCTGGGATTGTATTTATGGATGGTAATAATTTACTGAACAGTATGCAAAAAAAAAAAATCACTGTACCTTGGTACATGTGATAATAAAGAACCATTGAGCCATTGGCTTCTGGTCCGTGCACTGATGATGGACATCGGCCAGAAATATTAAATCTCTTACCCTCTCCACACATGGAATCCCTCCACAAATGCTACCTGACTCACTAAGTTCCTCCAGCAATTTGTTTGGTGGCCACATGGAAATCAGGCTGTCATTCATCTTGCAGCCTGGTTATTGAAGCAATTTTAACTTTAGGAACGGTTTGTTTAAGGTATGGGTGTTGGAAGCACCTGTAACAGTGATGCAGGTGAACGTGAGGAATCAGGGAAGGGTGAGGGGATTGACACAAAGGGTGGTATGTGTATGGAACAAGCTGCCAGAGGACATCGTTGAAGCAGGGGCTATCCTAATGTTTAATAAACAGTTAGACAGGTACATGGATAGGACAGGTTTGGAGGGATATGGACCAAACACGGGCAGGTGGGACTAGTGTAGCTGGGACATGTTGGCCGGTGTGGGCAAGTTGGGCCGAAGAGCCTGTTTCCACACTGTGTCACACTATGATTCTATGAGCAACAGGGAAGGATTGCAGGAGACATAAAGAGGCAGAAGTAGTGACTGGGCCTCCTCCATTACCAGATTGCGGCCACAGGCAATCTAGAGGAACAACATCTCATATTCTGCTTGGGTATCTTATAACCCAATGGTATGAATGTTGAACTCTCCAATTTTAGGTAACTATATAAGCCTCCCCCTCTCCCTTCTTCCCCTATATAAATCTCCCCCTCCCCTCTCCTCTGTGCCTCACCTGGACTTGTGCCTAATTCTCCCTTCCCCGTCCCCTTCCACTTGCATGCTTTCTTCTCGCTTCACAATTGAAAATTCAATCCTTGTGTCTCGCACCTTGTATCTTTTGCATTTGCTCAATCATTTGCCTATCAACAAACCCTACTCACCCGTATCAACTTATTCAATGCCAGGCTGCCCCTCTTTTCCACCAGTTCCACCTCCCACTCTCCACCTCCCACTCTCCCCTCCCCCAAGCCTCGCGCCCCCGCCCCACCTCCACAATTAGTCTGAAGAAGGGCCCTGACCCTAAACCGCATATCCATTTACTGCAGAGATGCTGCCTGACCCGTGGAGTTTTGTGTCTATGTTGGGTATAAACCAGTGTGAACCAACATAAACCAGTATAAATCTGCAGTTCCTTTTTATTATATATAACTAGACTAAGTGGGACCCGTTGGGTCCCAGCATCACACAGGAGGGCTGGTCATCCAACGCAATATTCCACCTCTCCACCAATTCTAATATTGGTGGCCAGTTGGGGGGGGAGGGGGGGGGGGGCTTTCTGGAGCGCTAGTATGGGTGTTGTGGGCTGAAGGGACTGGTTTCCAGAGGGCTAGTATGCAAATTGTGCGCCAAATGGATTCTTGGGCTGGCGTCTCAGTCAATCAAGCCTGTTGTGCTGGCAACTCACTCACTCACGGCTGGTAGCTGGTAGTTGACTCACGGCTAATCCTTGAAATTCTATTTCAAGCAGGGTATAAGGCCACCAAATTCAAGTGCAGTTTCTTACCACTTCTAGCAGGGTGCAAGGCCACCAAATTCAAGTGCAGTTTCATACCATTTGAAGTAGGGTGCAAAGTCACTAAAGACAGCGAGTCGTGACCTCTCCCTCCTCCATCTTGCAGAGACTGAGCCACACCCACATTTCCGGGTTTTATAACCCTTTCCCCCCCCCCACCGGAAAAGGTGTGGCTTTCATGGAGTGATTGACAGGAGAGAGATTCTCAACATTTAAAAAAAAACTAATAACACTTTTATTTTTCATTGATGGGAAGAATTCTCTGCATCTGCTCAGCGGAGGGGGACTGAGTAAGATGGCCAAAAATCACAGCCGTAAGTGGTAGCGTTTTATCTAAAATCAACATACAGTGCAAACAGGAAGTAAGTGCATTTACAGTAGTGTCTTTTAACTTCAAGCCAAAGCACCCAAGCCACCATTTGCAGTAAGTAGTGCCTTTCAACTTCATGCCACCATTTGCAGTAAGTGGTGTCTTTCAACGCCAAGCCACACCCAAGCTACCATTTGCAGTAAGAAGTGCCTTTCAACTTCAAGCCAAAGCAACCAAGCCATCATTCGCAGTGATAGTGCCTTTCAACTTCAAGCCAAAGCTCCCAAGCCTCCATTTGCAGTAAGTAGTGCCTTTCAACTTCAAGTCAAAACTCCCAAGCCACCATTTGCAGTAAGTAGCACCTTTCAACTTCATGCCATCATTTGCAGTAAGTGGTGTCTTTCAACTTCAAGCCACACCCAAGCCATAATTTGCAGTGTGGTGTCTTTCAACTTCATGCCACCATTTGCAGTAAGTAGTGCCTTTCAACTTCAAGCCACAGTTTGCAGTAAGTAGTGCCTTTCAACTTCAAGCCACAATTTGCAGTAAGTAGTGTCTTTCAACTTCAAGCCACAATTTGCAGTAAGTAGTGCCTTTCAACTTCAAGCCACAATTTGCAGTAAGTAGTGCCTTTCAACTTCAAGTCAATGCACCCACGCCCCCCATTTGCAGTAAGTAGTGCCTTTCAACTTCAAGCCACACCCAAGCCATCATTTGCAGGAAGTAGTGCCTTTCAACTAAGTCAAAGCTCCCAAGCCACCATTTGCAGTAAGTAGTGCCTTTCAACTTCAAGCCAAAACAACCAATCCACCATTTGCAGTAAGTAGTGCCTTTCAACTTCAAGCCAAAGCAACCAAGCCACCATTTGCAGTAATAGTGCCTTACAACTTCAAGCCAAAGCAACCAAGCCACCATTTGCAGTAATAGTGCCTTACAACTTCAAGCCAAAGCTCCCAAGCCACCATTTTCAGTAAGTAGTGCCTTTCAACTCCATGCCACCATTTGCAATAAGTAGTGCCTTTCAACTTCAAGCCACCCCAAGCCATCATTTGCAGTAAGTGGTGTATTTCAACTTCAAGCCACACCCAAGCCACCATTTGCAGTAAGTAGTGCCTTTCAACTTCAAGCCAAAGCAACCAAGCCACCATTTGCAGTAATAGTGCCTTTCAACTTCAAACCAAAGCTCCCAAGCCACCATTTGCAGTAAGTAGTGCTTTCAACTTCATGCCACCATTTGCAGTAAGTAGTGCCTTTCAACTTCAAGCCACAATTTGCAGTAAGTAGTGCCTTTCAACTTCAGGCCAATGCACCCACGCCCCCAATTTGCAGTAAGTAGTGCCTTTCAACTTCAAGCCACACCCAAGCTACCATTTGCAGTAAGTAGTGCCTTTCAACTTCAAGCCAAAGCTCCCAAGCCACCATTTTCAGTAAGTAGTGCCTTTCAACTTCATGCCACCATTTGCAATAATAATAATAATGGATGGGATTTATATAGCGCCTTTCTAATACTCAAGGCGCTTTACATCGCATTATTCATTCACTCCTCAGTCACACTCGGTGGTGGTAAGCTACTTCTGTAGCCACAGCTGCCCTGGGGCAGACTGACGGAAGCGTGGCTGCCAATCTGCGCCTACGGCCCCTCCAACCGCCACCAATCACTCACACACATTCACACACATTCACACACAGGCAAAGGTGGGTGAAGTGTCTTTCCCAAGGACACAACGACAGTATGCACTCCAAGCGGGATTCGAACCGGCTACCTTCCGGTTGCCAGCCGAACACTTAGCCCATTGTGCCATCTGTCGTTCCACAAATTGCAATAAGTAGTGCCTTTCAATTTCAAGACACACCCAAGCCAAGCCAACCGGGGGGGGGGGGGGGGGGAGGCTTTCTGTAGCGCTGGTATGAATCATTTTAGAACCAATAGACATTTTTTGCACGCTTTAGAACCAATAGTAATTTTTTTGCAAGCTTTAGAACCAATAGTCATTTTTTGCACGCTTTCGAACCAATAGACATTTTTTTGCAAGCTTTAGAACTAATAGTCATTTTTTTGCAAGCTTTAGAACCAATAGTCATTTTTCTTAGCAAGCTTTAGAACCAATAGACATTTTTTTGCAAGCTTTAGAACCAATAGACATTTTTTTGCAAGCATTTTAGAACCAATAGACATTTTTTTGCAAGCATTTTAGAACCAATAGTCATTTTTTTGCAAGCTTTAGAACCGTCATTTTTTTTGCAAGCTTTAGAACCAATAGACATTTTTTGCAAGCTTTAGAACCAATAGACATTTTTTTGCAAGCATTTTAGAACCAATAGTCATTTTATTTGCAAGCTTTAGAACCAATGGTCATTTTTTTGCAAGCTTTTGAACCAATAGAGACACTTTTTGCAAGCTTTAGAACCAATAGACATTTTTTGCAAGCTTTAGAACCAATAGACAATTTTTTTGCAAGCTTTAGAACTAATAGAGATATATTTTTAAGGTACACAAAATTGCTGGGGAAACTCAGCGGGTGCAGCAGCATCTATGGAGCGAAGGAAATAGGCGACGTTTCGGGCCGAAACCCTTCTTCAGACTGTGTTTAGAACCAATAGAGACATTTTTTTTGCAAGCTTTAGAACCAATAGACATTTTTTGCAAGCTTTAGAACCAATAGAGACACTTTTTGCAAGCTTTAGAACCAATAGAGACACATTTTGCAAGCTTTAGAACCAATAGACATTTTTTGCAAGCTTTAAACCCAATAGACACATTCTGCAAGCATTTTAGAACCACTAAGGGCACTTACATTTGAGTTGACATGTGTTCAGTGTTATTCACAGCTCAGAGAAACGTGACCCTCTGCCTTCCTCCATCTTGAAGAGTGAGTGAGGCACACCACACCACTTCCTGGTTTTATAGTCCCTCCCCCCTGCCGCCAGCGGGGGCAGCAGAGAGAATGGGGAATTTTGTAAAAACATTAATATCTCTGTCATTTTCAATCGACGGGAAAAATCCTCGGCACACATGTGGCGGAGGGGGTCTCTGAGCAAGGTGGCCAAAAATGACGGCCATAGGTGGCGGTGTTCTCTCGGAAATCGCAGCACAGATGGCCAAAACCGGTCAAGAACAGACTTTTAGTAATATAGATAACATCTGCTTGCACACAATAAACAATCTATAGTTATGCTTTGCAGTGCAAGGATGATGTATTTGAATTCTATCAAGCATATACTTGTAAAGTCTTAATTTCCTCACGTTAAAACTTCTCCATCCTAAATGTATATTTCACATATGCAAAATAAAACCCATTTTTACGTATTGCAGATAAGTAATTATTTTGAAAAATATCAATAAACTTGAGGCAGAAATAATTCACTTCCTTAAACCATGTTCATTTTAATAAACCTGAAAATGATTGTCCTACTATATATAGACACAAAATGCTGAAAAACTCAGTGGGTCAGGCAGCATCTCTGGAGAGAAGGAATGGGTGACGATTCGGGTCAAGACCCTTGTGTCCTACTCTATGATCCATTTCCCCATACTTTAATTGACACCCACTTACAGCAGAATGTTCAAAGCAACTGAACCTCTGCTTATTCACAATGTACATCCATATTAGTCATCCGTCAACTTTTGTTGTTGGAGGCATGCAACTGCGTGGCCTTTGTTTTGTGGCTCAGAAACAGGTGGCCAGACATTGGCAACTGGGCTAGAGGAGGCTTAGGCCTGACCGAGACAATGTTGAGGTTGACCAACAAATTGGAATCAAATGCAGACGTTTCTTCGGACCCTATTGGCAAGGTAGGTCTCTGGTAGTTGTATCTTAATTATCTATTTTTTTTATAGTCAGTTTGCGTGGTAAATTTTTCAAATAAGGGGCCTTTTGAGATGGAAAGATGGAAGCACTCACTTGCTAGGCTTCTACCTACATCATTTCCAGTGCATGCGTTCTTCCATTCCAATTTACACTGTGGATCAGCGGCAGAATTGCCTCTTAGCTGATGCAACCAATTGCTCAAATTGTCAACTATTTAATGCAGTTTAAGGTCAGATGGTAGGAGGTAATTGAGTGGGGAAGCCAGAGAGAAATAGTTCAGCAAATGAGCAAACT
The DNA here is from genome assembly GCF_010909765.2 of Amblyraja radiata. NCBI lineage: Eukaryota > Metazoa > Chordata > Chondrichthyes > Rajiformes > Rajidae > Amblyraja > Amblyraja radiata. The sequence continues at coordinate 31,557,613 of NC_045961.1, forward strand.
ATTCAATAATCTGAAATTGCTTCCACTCTGACAACTTAATATTTGTAATATTTTAACCTACGCTTCATATATTATAGCTCCTGCTCAAATGTTCCCACTTACCTACTGTAAAAAGCATGCAAGAACATAAATAATATTGAGTGTGATGTGAGAACACAGATGGGTGCCCCTGACAGGATTTTGCAAACATATCGTCCTGATATGAAGGAGCAACAGGTATGCGTTTGCAAATATAAGACATAAGGAACCATGATTTGCATGGGCAGATTGTAGAAGAAAGCAGGGAAGTGGCTTCTATAAGAGACAGATCTTCAGCAATATGATGGCACAACGCTTAGTGCTGTTGCTGCCCAGCTCCAGTAATCACAGTTCAATCCTGACCTTGGGAGTCGCATGAGTGGAGTTTCTCTGTGATGGTGTCAACTTCCTTTTAAAGGCAGCACAGTGGTGCAGCGGTAGAGTTGCTGCCTTACAGCGCCAGAGACCTGAGTTTGATCCCGGGTACGGGTGTTGTATGTACGGAGTTTGTACATGCACCCCGTGCGTTCTCTCCGAGATCTATGGTTTCCACCCACATTTCAAAGACGTGTAGGTTTGTAGGTTAATTGGCTTGGTATCAATGTAAAAAAATTGTCCTGTGTCAAACCGTCCCAAAGATTCACCCTAACGTACTTGGGGCCCAGCATGGGTCTTTCCGCTTGAGCCAAATCCACCGGCTGCTTCTTTCAGCCGCCTCTGAGAGTGATCTTATGGTCTTCCGCAGAGCCTGACCGTGGATTCCAAGCTCCTTCAGCAGTCTGATGGTAGATGACGCAACAAATCCTCTGCATCCCACTTCAGCTGGATAGACTTTGGTGTTCCAGCCACGCTGCGTTGCCTCTGCTGCAAGCTCTGCGTAGCGCAGCTTCTTACGATCATAGGCCTCCTCAACAGAGTTCTCCCATGGAACTGTGAGCTCTATGATTTAAGCAGTCTTCTGTGAAGGGGACCAGAACACCAAGTCTGGTCTGAGGTTGGTGGAAGCAATTTCAGGTTGAAAAATTAGTTGTCGGCCGATGTCCGCCAGCATCCTCCAGTCACGGGCCCTGCATAGGTTTCCTTCTTCTGATCTGGTGGAAGGATGTTTATATGTTTTCTGTCCTTCTCGGACAAAGGTTGTTGCCCTTAGGGAGGGGGGGGGGTTGCTTGCTCTCGGAGGCAAGGAGTTGGTCGCACACCGCCTGTTCTCAAGGGCTGATGCCAGGCTTTTTAGTACCTGATTATGCCGCCACGTGTATCTCCCTTGCGTGAGGCTGGTCTTGCAGCCTACCATGATGTGTTTGAGGGTCGCTGGAGTTGGGACCTCGCCGTACCACTGACGGAGGTTCTTTGGTGATGGAAGCATGTCATAAGTCGCTTTGATGATGAAGCTGATCTTGCTTGCTTCCATTTCCCATAGTTTTTTCCAGCTGATCTTCCTCCGCTCCACACCTTCCCACTGCATCCATTGCCCCTGTTTGGCAAGAGAGACCGCCTTTGCACTTCTTGCGGCCTCCTCCTGTCGCCGCACCTCCTCGACCACCAATGTCCTCCGCTCTGATGTTGTGGCCTTTCGCCAAGTTGGTTTACTTGTCGTAAGGCCAAAGCCTCCTCTTCCCTGCTGGACTTGCCCCACGATGTCTTTGTGCCTCAGGGCTGATGAAGCTTGCTGTACTGCATCAGATGGTGTCCACTTCCGGCCAGTTACTAGGGGCGGCGCAACAGCACTGATGGTCTTGTCTCTAGAGTCCCTCAGTGTCATCTGGAGTCTTACTTTAGAACACTTGTATTCCTCTGTTAGACTAGTGAGAGGTAGTTCCAGGACCCCTTTGCCATATAGGCCGATGTTAGTTAGACATCGTGGGACCCCGAGCCATTTCTTCGCGTATGAAGTTATGGTTCGCTCCATCTTCTCCACAGTTGTTATTGGGGCTTCATAAACGGTCAGTGGCCACATTGTCCGAGGAAGGAGTCCAAACTGTAGGCACCAGAGCTTCAGTTTCCCAGGCAGTAGGGTCTGATTGATGTTCTCCAGGCCGTTGACAATTTCTTGCCTTAGTTGTTGCACCTGCTCTTTGTCCTTGAGACTTGCGTTGTACCATCTGCCCAGGCTTTTAACTGGCTGCTCAGACACTGTTGGTATTGGGTCGTCACCGATGCAGAACCTTGTGTCTCTAAGCACCCCCTTGGCTATGGAGATGCTTCGAGATTTACTTGGTTTGATTTTCATTCGGGCCCACTTGATGTTCTCCTGCAGCTTTCCAAGTAGCCACTTGGTGCATGCTGCAGTAGTGGTTAGTGTTGTCATGTCGTCCATGTATGCCCTGATGGGTGGCAGACGGAGCCCAGCCCTGGTTCGTTCACCGCCCACCACCCATTTTGAGGCCCTGATGATGACTTCCATGGCCATTGTAAAGGCCAAGGGTGAGACTGTGCAGCCTGCCATGATGCCTACTTCCAAGCGCTGCCATGTTGTACTGAAGTCAGCTGTTGTGAAGCACAGCTGCAGGTCTTGGAAATAGCTCTTGACCAGTGTGGTGATGAGCTCTGGTACATGGAAAAATGCAAAAGATTCCCAAAGGAGTTCATGGGGAACTGAACCAAATGCATTGGCCAGATCGAGGAAGATCACATGTAGGTCTCTCTTGTCCTTCTTAGCTGCTTGGATCTGGTGCCAGATCATGCTTGTCTGCTCCAAGCAGCCCGAAAATCCTGGAATTCCTGCTTTCTGTACAGATGTATCAATGTACTTGTTTGTTACCAGATAGGTGGACAGCCTTTGTGATACAATGCTGAAAAAGATTTTTCCCTCGACGTTGAGGAGACATATTGGCCGGAATTGGCTGATGTCTGACGCATCCTTTTCTTTAGGTATTAGCACGCCGCCGGCCCTTCGCCACGCCTTAGGTATTGTTTGCTTCTTCCACACCACCCTCATGAGCTTCCATAGAAAGCGTAACACATCCGGTGCATTCTTGTAGAGCTTGTATGGTACTCCGTTTGGCCCCGGAGCTGATGCTGCTCTTGCTCGCCGGACAGTGTTCTCTACCTCTTTCCATCTCGGAGGGCTGGTGTCCAGGTTGAATTCTGGTGGTTGAATAGGCGAGATATCATGTGGGATGACTAACTGCTCATGCCTTTTCGTGTCTTGTTGGGCCTTTTCCAGGTGTTCCTCCAATTCCCGTTTTGATGTCTTCAAAGTTCCACTTTTTTCCTTTGCGAAGAGGTCTTTGATGAACTTGAAAGGGTCTTTGTAGAACTGTGTTCTTGTGTGTTCTTTCTTCTTGTGAAGTTTCCTCAAGTTCTCTGCTTTTCGCAAGGTTGCCAATCGGCTCTTGATGTCCTCTTGGAGTAGCATGAGACCTTCTCTCTCTGCGTCAGTTGCTTTTTTCCATTGCTTTTTCAACTGTCTCCTCTCTCTGATTAGCCTCTCGATCTCCTGCTGCCTCCTGGACTTGATTGGAGTTGGTAATTTATTTCCACCTCTCCCTTTACTCACCCCAAACCGTTCTTCTCCGTAGCTGTAGATTGTGTTGCCCATCCTTTCAAGCTTTTCCACTGCTGTGCCCGCTTGTTGCTCCAAGATATGTATAAGGTCAGTTGAACGTCTCCCACTCTTTCTTTTCAACAGCTTTGGGCCATTTCACTCCAGGTTTGTGCCCTTTGATCTTTCCCTCCAATGGCGGTCTTTGTAGTTGTTGCGTGGGCTCCTCCACCTGTTAGTAGGTGCTTGTATCACCCTCTTCAGTGACATGGGTGCTGATGCTCTGCGAACTTTGGTTTGAGTCCCGTCGCTGTGCTTCACTCGACTGATTTGACTGGTTGCTTTGTAAGAAGTACTGGTCAATGCGAGGCCCATGTCTCTGCTCTCTCAAGCACTTTTTCTTTTCTTGGTGGATCTTCAAGCCCTTCACTGATGTTATTTTCTCCCAACCACAAATGCACACCTGAAGTTTGTGTCCAGCAGCTGTTGTGGATGTCTCATGTGCCATGCTCTCCTTGTCCGTAGTCGTTTCCGTTCCTGGGTCTGTAACTGTTATCAATCGGTGAGCCATGTCGCAGGCTCTAGGGGTATTTTCTTTAGTTTACTTTTAGTAGCATTTAGCGGGTGTCTCCAACTAACTGAAACAGCATTCGGGACTGCTGTCATGATGATGGTGGATTAAGTTTTACAACATGTAGCAAATGGAAAAACAATGTTTTGTACATTTATCTCTTAAATTACTGATACTTTTTACCTCATAAAATTAGACTGCACCCTCAGAAACACAATCAGGTAAAAATAGCTTGGCTGAATGGGACTGTTTTAGGAAGGTTTTAAACAAGGAGATGGAAGATTTCTATGGGCAGGCACGGGTTATTGATAGGGAACGATCAGCCATGATCACAATGGCCTCCTCCTGCACCTATTTTCTATGTTTCTATGTTTCTCAGATTTAAAAAAGGTTTTGAGGAAAATTAATTCCACTGTCTAAGGGCTTGAAGAGAGAACTTCAATAGATGGACTAATTTAAAAAAAACATGTTGCCAACTTAAAAATCAAGGAATAGCACAATGGCTTAATGCAGTGGTTCTTAAAGGGCCTGTCCCACTTATGTGACCTTTTCAGCAATTGCCGGCACCCGTCATAGGTCGCCGAAAATTTTCAACATGTTGAAAATTCAGCATCGACCAGAAGGACGCTACGACTCTTTGGGTGACTAGGAGACCTCTCACGACCGTACATGCGACACCCTGGCAACAGTCACCCTGTCATAGCGTCTTTCTGGTCGCCGCTGAATTTTCAACATGTTGAAAATTTTCGGCGGCCTATGACGGGTGCTGGCAATCACCGAAAAGGTCGCGTAAGTTGGACAGGCCCTTAACCTTTTTGGCACCAGTACGTGCATACGCGAACAAAATAATGTATGTGGTGTGTACCTTTGTTAGGTTCCGAAACATGGGCTCAACAAATTGACATGTTATTTGTGGCCCCTTCATGACCCCCGGCAAAGCCCCAAACAACCCCATAGGAGGTCACGACCCCCAGGTTAAGAGCCCACTGGCTTAATGATAGAGCTGCTGTTTCACTGCTCCAGAGACCGATGTTGAATCCTGACCCCAGTGCTCTCTACATGGAGCTCGCACATTCTTTGTGGAACAACATGGATTTCCTCCCGTCCCAAAGACATGGGGGATGGTAGGGTAGTTAGCCAAAATGTGTAGAAAGGAACTGCCGGTTTAGACCAAAGATAGACACAAAGTGCTGGAGTAACTCGGCGGGTCAGGCAGCATTTCTGGGGGGAAATGATGGGTCATCTGTAAATGTAAGTGAGTGGTATGTAAGTGAGTGGTAGCACCTGGGATAGTTGAGGGGATACAGGGAAAATATAATAGGATTAGTACGAGTAAATGCTTAATGGCTGACACAGAGTCAGTGGGTTGAAGGGTCTTTTGCCAAGCTATATGACACCATGACTCAAAGGTGTGAGAGTTGTATAGTCGTCATAGAGCATAGAATGAGGTTGTTTGGCCCAACCTGTCCATGCAGACCAAGATGTCCCATCTAAGCCAGTCCCATTTGGCCTATATCTCTCTATACCTTTCCTAACCATGCACCTGTCCAAATAGCTTTTAAATGTTGCTATATACCTCAACTACTTCCCAAAGGCAGATTGTTCCATTCACCCACCAGGTAGAACTCTGTAAACAAGTTACCCCTCAGGGTCCTATTAAATCTTTCCTCCCTCTTATTAAACCCATGCCCTCCAATTTGTGATTCTCCGCCCTGGGAGAAAGATGTGCATACATCCTATCTATTCCCCTCATGATTTTATACACAACTGTAAGATTATACTTCATCCTCCTGAGCTCTTTGAGAATAGTTCCCAACCTCTTCCCACATAGCTCAGGCCCTGTGCTGCTGAACTGAAAGCTGAATAAAGCAGCAGATTTATTCTGGGTGGAATAGGAAGTTGTGAAAATCAATCAGCTTGTTTCTGAGGACAGAGAATCGAAGATAGCAAAAGGACCAGTAAATGGAGTCTGGTGCTTTTTATCCAACAGGAATTACGATACTTACCATGTCTGACAAGAAAAAATATACCAACCAAATTAATTTAATGCCTTCAACTGGCATTAAAATCATTACGAAGCAAGTACTCTCTTGTGATGCTGTCCCCATGGTTACAGTTCCCCGAGTCAGTTGTGAATCAGGAAATCAATCCATGTGATTTCCTGAGAAAGGAGGCAGCACGAGAGGCCTGCACATAGGGACAATGTTGCTTGCTACTCCATGTGCAAGCATTGCCACTGCCATATTACAACCACCAAGTTCCTGGCTACAAAGGTACCACATAGTTCTAAAGGAAACTCATCATACTTTTGATAGACACAAAATGCTGGATTAACTCAGCATGCCAGGCAGCATCTCTGGAGAAAATGAATAGGTGACTTTTCGATGGAGGTGAAGGGTTCTTCTCTGAGGAAGGGTTCCAACACCAAAACCTCACCTATTCTCTTACTCCAGATATACTGCCTGACCCGCTGAGTTACTCCATCATTTTGTGTCCATCTTTGGCATAATCCAGCATCTGCAGTTCCTTCCCAACCATCGTACTTTTCCTTTATTTCGCCCAGAGCTGTGGGAAAATGTACAAAAGTACGCAGAGAAATGGGACTATATTATGCATCATTAATAATGTTGTCCTTGTTGATGTTAGATTCTTAACCTGTAGATCAAAAAATGTAGATTGTGGGGAAGGTTAGATATAGCAAAAGTGATAATGAAATAGTCTGGCAAATTGGACAGAGTGTCAAGGGGATGAAAAGCAAAACCATATATGCACATCACTAAATAGAAAACAGCGATAACAGACTCCATATGAATAAATGGGAAATAATTTGCACAGGTGTCAGTCAAAGCTGTCAGTCCACATTGTATGTCTTGATTTGCAAAGTCATTAAACAGGTAGAACTTTAACAAATTGAATCCGTGTGGGAGACAGCTTGTGTTTCACAAGTCTTCGATGAACCACGGTAATGGATTCAGGATGACAGAGAATGCATTTGGGAGAAGTCTAAAAGCCAGAAGTTTTGTTGCTTTAATTGGTACAAGTCAACAGTTGATCTTGCGTGAGACAGAATAACAAAGAAATTAGTTGTACAAAATGCACAAAAAAGTGACAGATTTTGCTCTCTGATGCATCATGTGAATGCTCAGCTTCCAGACACAGAAAATGCAGGATAAGAGGATGGTGAAATTGGAGACTGGTCCCCACCATTTTCACATTGCCCAGCAATCTCCTGCAAATTCCTTGTGGGCAAGGATGGGGTGGTGGTCAGGTTGAACAAGTGCCCATGGGGCAGTCAGAAGAACTCTAACTCGGCCCCTACTTTAACTTACATACTGTATGTGCCGCAAAAACCTTCAAACATAGGGAAAGAAAAAGAATGTAATCCTTACATCAAGATGGATCAGAGATCATTATTGATGGAGGCCTTTCAGGCACTGTTGGATAAAACGCAGGTGAGTTTAACATTATGACCCTACTGAGTGATGCCAGGGATTTCACATTTCTTCATCCTTTTATCCTATCCTATGCAAGCTGAGCATTTATTTGTGCAGGGGTGCAAAATATCACCAAGTAGATCTTTACATTGACAGAAATGAAAGTTATTGCTGACGCAATCCACCTTTAAATGGGAAGCTCCACTCCAGGCAACTTCAGTATGTGAATGATTTCAATCTCCAAATACAAGCTGATCAACCAGTTGCATTTTGGCATCTATTGGCAAATAAGTGACATCCCACCACCAGGTCCCCTCTGCATGGTTCCAGAGAGCTGAGACAAAATCTGCAGTAGATGTAGTCTGCATTGATCTGCAATGCCATATGGCAGCAGAGAGATGACCTCTTGTCACATCGTTTGTAAGCAGCAAGTTCTCAATGTTGAGTTCTCTAGATGAAAGCTAAGAACCTGGAAACTTAAACATGTTCATTGCCATCAAAGCAATGGAAATGCAGGATCTACTGCATGTAATGCTGTGGAAGAAGTAGACTGAACCATTGACCATTGTGTGAGTTGATATAGGGCACACGAAGAGACAAGATCATAAAAAAAGGAAAGGCTAAATGGTGATTTGGAAATAGATTACATTTTCTTCCTAAAAATTAGACGTCATTATTGGTACACAGTGGTTACATCCGTTATTATTTTAATCTTCTTTCTTGATTTTCAACGGAGACCTACAGTATTTAGATTTTATGAAACCACTTTTAATAGGAATGCATTCACGTCAACTTGCATTGCAAACTGTGTGTCAAGGAGTTGATGTAATTACCCTAGGCTTGGTTTCTCTAATTTGGAACGGTGAATGGCAATGGAGTGGGAGGTTTTGCAAACTAATGGCATTACTGTCCTTCATAGTTTGTGAGGATATTTCAGAAATGAATTGGAATTGGAGGAGATACCAGTTTCTCGTGCTTCATGATGGAGTCCAGACCATTGGATAGCATGCCAGTGTCTGCTGGAGTTCAAAGATTGAGGTAGTTGCGATCAATTCAATGTGTATTTCAGCTATAAAACAGTCATGGGGAGATCTAACCTTCCTAACAGAACTCACAACTGCTTTAGTCTAGTAGTAAATGTCTGACTAATTGTAGACATCGCTCTCTGACAGATCCTCGACTTGGCTCCTTTGGTTTTGATCAACTGGCCTTGTTCATGCAGCCATTTTGTCTTTTATTTTTATTGTGCTGCTGTCTTTCCTAAATGAATTACAGCATCTGTTGAAAGGTGTTTTGTGTAGTCTTAGCAGAATATTTTTTTACTCTAGAAAGGGTACAAAACTGGAAACTGGAAAGGATGCAAGAAAGATTTTTAAGAATGTTGATGGGACTGGAAGGTTTGAGATATAAGGAGACACTGGATAGGCAAGAAGCATTGGAAGCTGAGGAGTGATCTTTCGGAGATATTTAAAATCATGGAGGACATAGATGAGGTGAATAGTCACACACTGTTCCCCAGGGTAGAGAAGACTTAAACTAGAGGGTATAGATTAAAGGTGAGGGGATAAAAATATTGTTCAAAATGGACGTAAGGGGCAACCTTTTCACTGAAAGGTGGTGTATTCTGGAATGAACTGCCAACAAAAGTGGCAGAGGCAGGTAAAAACACAACACTTAAATACAATACAATACAATACCTTTTATTTGTCATTTGAACCTCACATGAGGTTCAAACGAAATTTGGTTTCTGCAGCCATACAAAAAAAGAATCAAGACACACACCAACACAATTCAATTCACATAAACAACCATCACAGTGAGTCCTCCTCACTGTGATGGAAGGCAAAACTTAAACATATCTCTCCCCTGCACTCCCCTCTCCCCCCCATGTCAGAGTCAAAGACAGAGTCAAAGCCCCCGGCGGGCGATGTTAAATGTCCCGCAGCCATTAAAGCCACGCCGGGTGATGCAAGGCCACGCACCGGGTCTTGGTGTTGGAGCCCCGGCGGGCTCTTGGTGTTGGAGCCCCGGCGGGCTCTTGGTGTTGGAGCCCCGGCGGGCGCTCACAAAGTCCCGCAGCCATTCCAAGCCGCGCGGGGCGGTGATGTAGGCCCCGCTCCAGGTAATCTTCAACCCCGCAACTCGGGCGGGAGAAGTCGCCGTTGCGGAAGCCCCGAAAAGCGGTCTCCCACCAGGGACCCGCGGGCTCCCGGTATTACTGTCCACAGACCTGCGGTAGGAGCTTCCGAATCTCCGGGTGTCGGGTCACAGCAGCGCTCCACCACAGCTCCACCCGCTCCGGACTCGGCCAGCTCCATGATGGTGAGTAGATCCGCAGCTCCGCGACTGGTGCCCCAGGTCATTCCTGTTGGAGGCCGATCCACGTTGCAGCCCCAACGACAACGGAGACCCGACAAAGAAAAGGTCGGGTCTCCCGTGCAGGGGAAAGACCTTAAAGTTCCCCCACCCCCACACACATACCCCGACAAAAAAAACAATAAAAACTACATAGAACAAGACTGAAAACAGGCACCTGAACAGATACATGGACACTAAAGGATGTGCCAAATGGAGCTAACTGGGTTAAGCAACGTGATCAGTATGGATGAGTTGGGCTGAAGAGGCTGTGACTGTGACTCGATGGCTGATATTTTCTCAAGTTCAAGTTCAAGTGAGTTTATTGTCATGTGTCCCTGATAGGACAATGAAATTATTACTTTGCTTCAGCACACAGAACATAGTAGGCATTTACTACTGTGCCTTTTATTGTATGAAATCACGTGTGGAACAAAAATGGCAGGTATTTCTGGGAAAATGCAGAAGGTGCAGGATCAGTTCATTCCTAGGAGGAAGAAAGATTCCAAGGGGAGTAAGGGGCGGCCGTGGCTGACAAGGGACATCATGGACAGTGTAAAAATAAAAGAGAAGAAGTACAATGTAGAAAAGATGAGCGGGAAGCAAGATGATTGGGTAATGTTTAAAGAGCAACAGAAGATAACTAAAAAGACAATATGGGGAGAAAAGATGAGGTATGAAGGTAAGCTAGCCAAGAATATAAAGCAGGATAGTAAAAGCTTCTTTACGTATGTGAAGAGGAAAAAATTAGTTAAGTCCCTGTCCCACTTACGTGTCCATGGCACGCTAATTACGCGACCTCATGGTCGCGTTGAGGCGCAACGGTCCCACGAAGGTCGCGCGCGATTTCATGCACACGCACAGCGTCTGGAGTGCGTGACGTCATTAGAAGATGGACACAAAATGCAGGAGTAACTCAGCGGGACCGGCAGCATCTCTGGAGAGAAGCAATGGGTGATGTTTCGGGTCAAGACCGTTCTTCAGTCTGAAAAAAAGGGTCTTGACCCGAAACGTCACCATTGCTTCTCTCCAGAGATGCTGCCGGTCCTGCTGATTTACTCCAGCATTTTGTGTCTATCTTCAATGTTCTTGGCCCCGCTCTGGGAGTAGAAGTGGGGGCGGATCCGGACCGCAACGGTCGTCCCAGGCCGAGTTCAGCGATCGTTTGCCTGCTTCTTCTGCTGTTGGAGGTGAGACATTGTGTCGCGCCAGGGTTTTGGGCCTGTCCCACTTTGGCCGTCAGTTACGTGACAGGCAGTTGGCGCGCGAAAATTTCATTCGCTACAAAAATTTCGGAGCCCCGCGCGATGTCGCGCACAACTCCATACCCCTCCGTGCTTCTCAGTGGGACCAGCCCCACGCAGCCATACAATGCCCGTGCGCCTCAACGCGACGACGAGGTTGTGTAATTTGCGTGCCAAGGACAGGCACTTTAAGACCAAAGTTGGACCCTTGAAGACCGAAAAAGGTGAATTTATTATTGGGAACAAGGAAATGGCAGATCAACAGGTACTTTGGATCTGTCTTCACAAAGGAGGACACAATCTTCCTGAAATAGTAGTGGCCAGAGGATCTGGGGTGACGGAGGAACTGAAGGAAATCCACATAAGGCAGGAAATGGTGTTGGGTTGACTGATGGGACTGAAGGCTGATAAATCCACAGGGCCAGATGGTCTTCATCCCAGGGTACTTAAGGAAGTGGCTCTAGAAATCGTAGGTGCATTGTTGATAATTTTCCAATGTTCTCTAGACTCAGGATCAGTTCCTGTGGATTGGAGGGTAGCTAATGTTATCCCACTTTTTAAGAAAGGCGGGAGAGAGAAAACAGGGAAATATAGACCAGTTAGCCTGACATCGGTGGTGGGGAAGATGCTAGAGTCAATTATAAAAGATGAAATAGCCGCACATTTGGACAGCAGTAACAGGATCGGTCCGAGTCAGCATGGATTTACGAAGGGGAAATCATACTTGATTAATCTGGAATTTTTTGAGGATGTAACTAGGAAAATGGACAAGGGAGAGCAGTGAATGTAGTGTACCTGGACTTCCAGAAAGCATTTGATAAGGTCCCACATAGGAGATTAGTGGGCATAATTAGGGCACATGGTATTGGGGGTGAAGTGCTGACATGGATAGAAAATTGGTTGGCAGACAGGAAACAAAGAGTGGGGATTAACGGGTCCTTTTCAGAATGGCAGGCAGTGACTAGTGGGGTACCGCAAGGCTCGATGCTGGGACCGCAGCTATTTACAATATACATCAATGATTTGGATGAAGGGATCCAAAGTAACATTAGCAAATTTGCAGATGACACAAAGCTGGGTGGCAGTGTGAACTGTGAGGAGGATGCTATGAGAATGCAAAGTAACTTGGGCAAGCTGGAGGAGTGGGCGGATGTATAGCAGATGACGTTTAATGTGGAGAAATGTGAGGTTATCCACTTTGGTAGCAAAAACAGGAAGGCAGATTACTATCTAAATGGCATCAAGTTGGGAAAAGGGGAAGTACAGCGGGACCTGGGGGTCCTTGTTCATCAGTCAATGAAAGTAAGCATGCAGGTACAGCGGGCAGTGAAGAAAGTGAATGGCATATTGGCCTTTATAACAAGAGGAGTCGAGTATAGGAGCAAAGAGGTCCTTCTGCAGTTGTACAGAGCCCTAGTGAGACCACACCTGGAGTATTGTGTGCAGTTTGGCCCCCTAATTTGAGAAAGGACATTCTTGCTATTGATGGAGTGCAGCGTAGGTTTACAAGGTTAATTCCCGGAATGGCGGGACTGTCATATGCTGAGAGAATGAAGCAGCTAGGCTTGTACACTCTGGAGTTTAGAAGGATGAGAGGGCATCTTATTGAAACATATAAGATTGTTAAGGGTTTGGACACGCTGGAGGCAGGAAACATGTTCCCGATGTTGGGCGAGTCCAGAACCAGGGGCCACAGTTTAAGAATAAGGGGTAAGCCATTTAGAACGGCGACGAGGAAATACTTTTTCTCACAGAGAGTGGTGAGTCTGTGGAATTCTCTGCCTCAGAGGGTGGTGGAGGCAGGTTCTCTGGATGCTTTAAAGAGAGAGCTGGATAGGGCTCTTAAAGATAGCGGTCAGGGGATATGGGGAAAAGGCAGGAACGGGGTACTGATTGGGAATGATCAGCCATGATCACATTGAATTGAAGGGCCGAATGGCCTGATCCTGCACCTATTGTCTATATCTATTGTCTATAATGTCCATGTTGCAGAAAAAAAAATAACCAAACATTCTCTGCAAAATTACAGGCGATTCAATTGGAGATGTGCCGAAGCTTATTGATTTGACTGGGGAAAGAGGCTCTAAGTGGCTTAACAGACTTGTTGGTCATATTGGTGTGCTTATTTTAAATTGATCAACGTCAACCCTGAATTACTTTTGTCAATGAAACCACGTACTTAGATTTGGCAGGAAAACATTAAAATCGCCATGGAAACAGACGTCTTTTGGCTACATTGCCTTGCTATAGAAATGTATAAAATTATAAAAGGACTGGATAAGTTAGATGCAAGAAAAAGGTTCCCAATGATGGGGGAGTCCAGAACCAGGGGCCTAAGAATAAAGGGGCCATTTAAAACTGAGATGAGAAAAAACTTTTTCACCCAGAGAGTTGTGAATTTGTGGAATTATCTGCCACAGAAGGCAGTAGTGGCCAATTCACTGGATGAATTTAAAAGTGAGTTAGATAGAACTCTAGGTGGCTAGCGGAATCAACGGATATGTGGAGAAGGCAGGTACGGGTTACTGATTGTGGATGATCAGCCATGAACACAATGAATGGCGGTGCTGGCTCGAAGGGCCAAATGGCCTCCTCCTGCACCTATTTTCTATGTTTTTATATTTCTATGCTGACAATGGATTTACAACCTACCAAACAAAGAACTCTAGCTGAAGATATAAACGAAATTCTGGAGCAACTCAGGCAGCATCTCTGGAGAGAAGGAATGGATGACGTTTCGGGTCGAGACCCTTTTTCAGATTCTTGCTGCTTAGCTTGGTGGAATACAATGTTTCTTAGGTACAACATCATTAGCAAATGTATTGGTTCCTCAAGCAGTTTAGATGCCCTGAAGTGAACAAAATCTTCCTGGTTTACCCTCTCCCTCGCAAGTTGTGGCCAGTTTTGTTGTGTCTGAGGTTGAGGGTGCCAACTTTCCAGAAGGGTTTTAGGGTTGGGGATACCATCCCTCGTAATTCTGACAGAACTTCTTTGATCTGTGGGACTGTGATAGATTAGGGAAGCTCAAAGCAGATGCTGTTGACCAATGGGAAATACTCTATTCTCGGTGGATAAGATGAATGACTTAATTAAAATATTGATTGGAAGTGCAATTCTGTAAAACATTTAATTTGTAGGACGTGATTTAATCATCTAATAATTAAAGGCAATTTCTAATTTAACATCTTATGCAGGTATCTCATTAATTTGCAAACAGCTAAATCATTAAGTCCTGGAGACAAGTTAAGACTTCAGTAGATGGTTTGCATAAACTATTATTGTAAATTTATCGTGGCATAAATATCCAGATTTATGAGAAAAGGCAATCTATGAAAAAAAGTTTTGCAAAAAATATATATCCAATAATTAAAAAAAATATATATATATTATGAAAGTTATTAATTTGTTCACTAAAAATCTGGTCTTTATATGACATTCCAGTTGAATACAGCGATGGAGCAATGGTAGAATTGCTGCCTTACAGCGCTTAAAGCGCCAGAGATCCAGGTTCGATCCCGACTACGGGTGCTGTCTGTACGGAGGTGATACGTTCTCCCCTTGACCGGGTGGGTTTTTTCCCGAGATCTTTGGTTTCCTCTCACACTCCAAAGACGTACAGGTTTCTAGGTTAATTGCCTTGGTAGAAATATAAGTTGTCCCTAGTGTGTTGAGGATGGTGTTAATATGCTGGGATCGCAGGTCGGTGCAGACTTGGTGGGCCAAAGGGCCTGTTTCCGCAATGTGTCACTAAACTAAACTAAACATTAAAAATCAGTGAGAAAATAACCATAAGCTTTTTTATTCCTTTCTAAAACCGGCGTCTGACCAGTGATTTTACCATACCTGCCCTTTATTTATTAACTGAACCAGAAAATCAAGGCATGCAACAGTTAAACTAAAATAAGTTTGGTCAAAAGCAAGATAAAAGAGTATGTACTGTAATCATGCAGCTCATGGGCAAAAAACACATTTGATAAAACTCGTGGGAAATATCTTGGCAAACTCATTAGTGCATTTGCTTAATCAATCATTTAGTGCTTGTACCTTCCCCAATGAATGAAATACCACATTAATCATATTGCTATATATAAAATCTAAGGAGCAGATATATTTGTTTTTAAACTTCTGTCCAAAATGAATTAAGGCAGTCAAGAAGAAGTTCCTGGAAAAGGTCATGTATGAAGAAAATAACTGGTGTTGGCAACAACAGGGAGGTATGGATCAACATTCAATTAAAGAAAATAACTGGTGTTGGCAACAACAGGGAGGTATGGATCAACATTCAATTAAGGAAATTAAAGCAATTCCTATTATTCATGTTTTCTGATGTGGTTAAATAATTGGAAATAAAAGATTTATATAAAGAAAGGCATGATTACATTTACATGTGGTTACAAAACAGTTCCAAATGAGAGTTTAGAAAGAGCTGTACAGTCTTCAAGATTATGAGGGTTATAAAACACAGATTTAAGATATTAATTTAAAGATCTCAAGAATAGATTAGAAGGAAAAAAAAGAATGTGCATTGTTAGATTCTGTGATTCACTGCTCCTGACATTAATATTGAAAGATAGCTAATGACCAATAGACAATAGACAATTGGTGCAAGAGTAGGCCATTCGGCTCTTCGAGCCAACGCCGCCATACACTGTGATCATGGCTGATCATCCACATTCAGTACCCTGTTTCTGCCTTCTCACCATATCCATTGACTCCGCTATCTTTAAGAGCTCTATCTAACTCTCTCTTAAAAGCATCCAGCAAATTGGCCTCCACTGCCTTCTGAGGCAGAGAATTCCACAGATTCACAACCTTCTGGATGAAAAAGTTTTTCCTCATCTCCTTTCCAAATGGTTTACCCCCTATTCTTAAACTGTGGCCCCTGGTTCTAGACTCCCTCAACATGGGGAACATGTTTCCTGCCTCTGGCATGTCCAATCCCTTAATAATATTATGTTTCAATAAGATCTCCTCTCATCCTTCTAAATTCCTGAGTACACAAGCTCCATTCTATCAACATATGACAGTCCCGCCATCCTGGGAATTAACCTCGTGAACCTATGCTGCATTCCCTCAATAGCAAGAATGTCCTTCCTCAAATTTGGAGACCAAAACTACACACAATGAGGTGTGGTCTCACTAGGCCCCTGTACAACTGCAGAAGGACCTCTTTGCTCCTATACTCAACTCCTCTTGTTATGAAGGCCAACATGCCATTAGCTTCCTTCACTGCCTGCTGTACCTGCATGCTTATTTTCAGTGAGTGATGAACAAGGATCCCCCAGATCTTTTTGTACTTCCACTTTTCCCAACCTGACACCATTCAGATAATAATCTGCTTTCCTGTTTTTGCCACCAAAGTGGATAACCTCACATTTATCCACATTAAACTGCATCTGCCCTGCATCTGCCCACTCACCCAACCTGTCCAAGTCACCCTGCATCCTCATAGCACCCTCCTCACAGTTCACACTGTCACCCAGCTTTGTGTCATCTGCAAATTTGCTAATGTTACTTTGAATCCCTTTATCTAAATCATTGATTTATATTGTAAATAGCTGCAGTCCCAGCACCGAGTCTTTTTAAAAGGTAGACAAAAATGCTGGTGAAACTCAACGGGCGAGGCAGCATCTATGGAGGGAAGGAATGGATGACATTTCGGGTTAAGACCCTTCTTCAGACCTTTTAAAGATCACTTTAAAAAGTAAAATTAGAAAGATATTCTAAACAGAACATTAAGTGACACTTGATCATTTACAGGAGAGTAAAATAGCTCTATGAAAAGAAGAACACTGAAGGAGACTAAATGATTTGCTTTTTGTTCTGCTATTCCATGATTTTATGTTGCAGTTGCATCCCCAGATTTCAAAATTGTATTGACATTCTCTGTAAAATATGCAATGTCATTTTCCTTTAACAAGTTTGTTTCATATTTAGTTAACAGAAAGAAGGTGGACACAAAGAAGAATTTTTGTTTTTTTTACTTTGGTTTCTTAATATTATTGAATAAACTGATTTTACACATTAATATAATAATGGGCGGCACAGTGGCGCAGTGGTAGAGTTGCTGCCTTACTGCGCTTGCAGTGCCAGAGACCCGGGTGCGATCCCGACTACGGGTGCTGTCTGTACGGAGTTTGTACATTCTTCCCGTGACGGCGCGGCCTTTCTCCAAGATCTTCGGTTTCCTCTCACACTCCAAAGACGTACAGGTTTGGAGGTTAATTGGCTTGGGTGTGTATACTTGCTATAATTATAAATTGTCCCTAGTGTGTGTAGGCTTGTGTTAATGTGCGGGAATTGCTAGTCGGTACAGACTTGGTGGGCCGAAGGACCATTTTCTCTAAACTAAAAACTCTAAAACCAAAATTAAATTTAAATTTCTACTAAGGATTGTGCAAATTATTATCATGTCAAAACCACTAACACCAATTCTTCTCATGTTAATAATGCCACTGACTGGCTAGATTAAAATTGCTTTTAAGTGTGAAAGGAAAACAATATGTCTATTGATAAATCACATTTTTTTTGTGCATATCACCGAGTGAACCATTTTGTGCATCACAGAGATAACTGTTGATGTTATAGCTTCAGAATCCATACAAATTTTTTTTAACCTTTTTTCATGATTGATGACTTTATTTATAAACATGGCATACTTCAAAATGGTTTTAATTCGAAAACAATGACAATATTCTTTAATGCAGAGCTAAGATTTTCAGGTAACCTATGAACAATTAAATTAAATTATCAGACTTCATAATAAAGCTCAATGTATTCAAGGGCTATTTTTAGATTTGCATGGCCAATACGCTACCCATTCAGGCTAGAACTAAATTCTACATCCAGATATTTTTTTCAGAGTCCTCCACTTCATTACTTACATGAAAATTAATGAACATTTTAACCTACTTGAAAATGGACCGAGTACAGGTAGTACTGTTAAATCCATATTTCCATCTCACAAGACACAAGGAACTACAGATGCTGGAATCAGCATGATGCTGCCTGACCTGCTGGGTTACTCCAGCACTTGTGCTCTACTTTTCCATTACACAAAATGGATATATCTTAAAGCCATGCTAAATATCCCTAATAAGTCTATGCTTATCCAGATGCTAGTAGATCCCAGCCTGAAGAACCTTTACCAGTAATTTCCCAAGCACTGATGTAAGTTTCTCTGGACAATAATCGAGATACAAGCGACTGCAGATGTTGGAATCTTGAGTAAAAACAACTGCTTCAGGAACTCAACAGGATGAGTAGCATCTGTGGAGGGAAATGGATGGACAATGGTCCAGGGTTGGGACCTTTCTTCATCTGAGTTATCTCAGGCAGTGTAGTAAGTGATCCTTTATCCCTGGGGAGCCCTGTACAAGGTTCCATACATTTCATGCCAGACCACAAGCCAATAGTAGCTGGATGACTTACTGATCAATTTGTTCATCACTCATGGTGCCAATCTTTAGACTTTTGACTTTCGACTTTAGACTTACAGCGTGGATGGAAACAGGCCCTTCAGCCCACTGCGTCTGCGCCGACCAGCAATCCTCGTACATTAGCACTATCCTACACACTAGGGACAATTTACAATTTTACAGAAGCTAATTAACCAACAAAATTGTGCGCATTTGAAGTGTGGGAGTAAAACCCACACAGTCAGAGGGAGAACGTACAAACTCCGTACAGACAGCACCTATAGTCAGGATCGAAACAGGGTCCCTGGCGCTGTAAGGCAGCAACTCTACCACTGTGACACACAAAATCACTGTGACATGCAAAATCTCTTAGAATATAATATCGGATGTGTAATCTATCCACCTATCTATCTTCTATCTATCTATGCAGAACTAAAACTCTGATCTTGTGCTCTTCCGGTTTGCATGGTTTATCTATTTGTACAAAAACAGTACACGATAGCACTACGATTTTTCGCCATCTTACTCACCAATCTACTGTGCTACAAGTGCAACAAGTTTAGTTCCGATCGATAGTATATTTAAAAAGTTATTGAGGTTTAAAAAAAATTAAACCGCGCATTCACAGATTGGTCTCTTCTCCTGTCAGTCAGCACCACGCAGATTGATTTCCTCTCCAGTCAGTCAATGCCACGGTCTACCATCTACCCCACCACCACCGGCGGAGGCCGCGGGATGGGTGGGGGGTGGGGGGGGGGGGTTCTGTGGATGCCCTGGTCCCATCTCTCTCTCCCTCACTCACCCCTCCCCCCACCCCACCCCCACCCCCACCCTCTGCAGCAATGGCGGTCCTCTCGGATGAGATCTTCTCTGCCAGCTCGTCGAAACTCGTGGAACCCACCGTGACGAACACCAACGCCATCCCTCCCCCGCTGCCCGGCCTGGCCCGGCGGCAGCAGTGAGCAGGCAGGCAGATAGATGGGTGGGCAGTGCGGGGATGGGCCGAGCAGCAGCAGCGGTTGGTCGGGCAGGATGGGGACGGGCCGAGCGACAGCTGAGCCAGAGTGGGCAGAGGGAGGGAGGGAGAATCGGGTTTCAGGGTGGCGGAGCAGTTTGCGCAGAGTTTGAGTAACTCAAGCACACGCACACACACACGATGCAAACTGGTCCAATCGTCAAGTCAATGGGATATAAACCACAGTTAACAATGAATGACCTGTGGAGGAAGGAACTGCAGATGCTGCTTTTTATGGAGGGAGGGAGGGAGGGAGTGACTGAGGGTAGGAGAAAGGAGAGGGAGGGAGAGGTGAGGGAGGGATTGGGGGAGGGGAGGAGGAGAGGGGGAAGATTCTGGGGAGGGATTGAGGGAGGGGAGGAGGAGTGGGGAAAGAAGAGCGAGGGTGAAGAGGAGGGGGAGGGAGTGCTGGGGATGAGGGGAAATTAGCCTTGCCTGCGCAGTTGGGGGTTATGCGTGAGTGGTGGAATATTGCGTTGGGGGAACGGGTGAGTGGTGGAATATTGCATTGGGAAGCAGACTCAACGGGTCTTCACTTAATCTACTGTAGAGCTAGTCACTGTCATCTTCATTTCCCCCTCTCCTCTTCCTCTCTCATTCCTCTATCTCCCCCATTGTCTGAATGGTGTAATTTTGATAGGTAGAAACAGGCAAAGACAAAATAGTAGTGAGTATCACTCATAAGCGGTGCATGTATATTTTGAAATAAGCAAGCAGTCTTTGCACTGTTGCACATCTCTCTGACCAATCTGGTGAGATCAATGGTTTATTTATTGCCATGTGTACCATGGTTTCTTTATTGCCATGTGTATCCCCCCCCCTCCCCTCCCCCTCACCCCCAACAACCATCTCCATCCACAATCTTGTCATTTATTTTATTAACTGGGTGCTGTCTGACACTCTCTGAGCCATGGTGCCTCTCTGCTGCAGCCTCTTTCTCCTCCAAGGTAACCATAATGCGTGTCCAGCTATCAGGGACTTGGCCGTATGGATTCAGAACTGGCGTGTTGATACAAGACAAAGGGTTGTCTTGTATAAGGACAGTATTTACGCTGGAGATCTGCGTCCAGTGGAATTAGGCAGGGATCTGAGATGGGACCTCTGCTGTTTGTTATATGTATATAAATGACTCGGACTTAAATGTAGACAGGTCAGTTAATAAATTTGCAGGTGACGCCAAGATTGCTGGGGGCACAGACTGTGAGGAAGGCTGCCAAGGCATACAGCAGGATATAGATCAGCTACAGAAATGGGCAGAGAAATGGCTGATGGCGTTTAATCTGAGCAAGTGTGAGGTGGTGCACTTCAGGAGGTGAAATGCAAAATATACAATTAATGGCATGACCTTTAATGGCAATGATGTACAGAGGGATCTTGGCGTCCATGTCCATAACTCTCTGAAAGTGGCAGCACAAGAAATTCAAGTTCAAGTTCAAGTTCATTGTCACTTAACCAATTAAGGTACAGTGAAATTTGAGTTACCATACAGCCATACTAAGTGAAAAGAAAACAATACACACATAAAATAAAATTTAACATAAACATTCATCACAGTGGAATCAACATTCCTCACTGTGATGGAAGATAGAGTGGTAAAGAAGTTTTATGGCATGCGTACCTTCATTGGTCAGGGGATTGGGTATAAGAATCAGGAAGTGGTGAAGCTTTATAGGACTTTGGTTATGCCGCAGTTGAAGTATTGCATGCAGTTCTGGTTGCCCCATTACACAAAGGAGATGGAGACTTTGGAAAGGGTGCAGATGGGGTTTACCAGAATGATGCCTGGATTAGGGGTTTCGCTACAGGGAGAGGTTGCACACTCAGATTGATTTCTCTGGAACTGCCAAGGCACTACATCTGGAGAGACCTGATTGAAGTATTAGAACATTAGGGGAGGCATAGATATGGTAGATAGTCAGAGCCTTTTTCCCCAGGGTGGAAAATAGTAAGATTAAACGAGAACTTACCAGTTTGAAGTTTGATCTGTATTTTATGAGGAGTTACGATGAGGGATTACGTGAAGAGCCCGCTCAGCATGCACGCATTCAAAGCAGCGGTGTGGAATCACAGATAGACACAGTTATTGAAGTAAACATAGTAAAGAAAAGGAGACATCAGTTTAACATTTTGACCCATATTAATGAGGGTGGGAGCGAAGGGCACGTAATCCCTCATCGTAACTCCTCATAAAATACAGATCAAACTTCAAACTGGTAAGTTCTCGTTTAATCTTACTATTTTACTTCGGAGTCACGTGAGTGACTACGTGAAGACTTCAAAGCTCTGTGATTTCAAACCGTGTAACAGGTATTATTTCACGCACTGCCGAAGTCCTTGAGGGAGGAACTGTGTTATCGTAATCAACCAATGAATCTGTTTGTAGAAAAACACAATGGTATTTTTTAACAATAACAACAAAGAAATTAAATTGCTCCCCTGGGCTTAAATTAAATATTTGCAGTCTGTAAAATCTTTTCTGCAAATAAAATAGGTTTTGCCAACGGGCTTATTATAAAATTTCTGAACGGTCTTTCCCCCGACCATCCTGCTGTAGCCAGGATGTGGTCTATAGGCACGTCCATTCTTTTAGCCGTCGACGTGGATGCTGCCCTGGTGGAATAAAATTTGTACATGTTAGTGTTTATCCCAGCAGCTTTTAGCACCTGCTTGAGCCATTTCGAAATGGTTTGGTTTGTCACCCGACCATAAGGTTTTTTATGACTGACCCACAAGGCTTTTCATCTCCCTCGAATATTTTGGTTGTGTCTATGTAGGATAGTAGGTGGGTCATGGCACATAACCGTGGTTCTGGCGGGTAAGCCCGGAATTCCACGGCTGGATTAGGTGTTCCTGGTCTGCTCTGTTTGATCAGTCCCTGGATAACGACAGAGATCTGGTCTGGAGCTGTGAGCATGCTGTCCAGTCGCAATAGGTGTAGTGACTGGACCCTCTGTGCAGACACAAGTGCCATCAACATGAGTGTTTTGAGCATAGATTGTTCCAGGTTGAGGGATCTGGCTGGTGGCTATCCCCTGAGGTATGTCAGGACCACACTGACATCCCATATATGGGTGTACCTTGGTCTAGGGGGTTAGAGTTGTAAATACCCTTCATTAGTTTGACCACCAGTGGGTGGGACCCCATGGCCTGTGGGTGGGACTCAGAACTGCTGTAGCTTTGGGAGCAACAACAGCAGCAGGAGGCAATTAGCAAGAGATACGACTGATTGGCTCTAGCCCAAGTGGGAGGAGAGAAGTGAGTCAGTGCTGGGAAAACAGTTGAAAACTGAGGAATTTGGTTTGTAAATTGGTAAATCAGGCAATTTATCAGTCAATTTAAGCAAGACTGCTCTTAGTGAGCGGCCCTGTGAGAAAAGTGTGAGTCTTTGGCTCGAGAGTCTTCGGAGAGGAGGCTGAGGAGAGGAGACTACGCAAAACACTGCAGAGGGAGAGACGAAAGAAGGAGATGTCAGGCAAGCTGATTCAGTGTGATGCTTGCAGTATGTGGGAGGTCAAGGACACCGCTGGTGCCTCTGGCTGCTACAAATGCGAAAAGTGCATCCAGGTAGAGCTCCTGAAGGGCCGTGTTGGGGAACTGGAGAAGCAAGTGGATGACCTCCGGTTTGTCCGAGAAACGGAGTCGTTCCTCGACAAGTCCTACAGTACGATTGTTACACCTAAGGTACTGGAAGAGAGAAGGTGGGAGACAGTGAGAACGGGAGGGAAGCATGGAATGCCAACGTCCCCGGGTGTTGTACCTCTTGTGAACAGGTTCACCCACTTAGAAGCTGTCGGGACAGAAGAGGTGTTTACACTGGGCGGCGGACTGGCTTGTGATGCGAATAGGGCTGTTGAGCCAAAACCAAAAAGGCCTAAGGCAGGCAACGCCATTGTAGTAGGAGACTCCATTGTGAGAGGTACGGACAGGGGTTTCTGCGGCAACAGACGGGATGCGAGGATGGTGTGCTGCCTTCCTGGTGCCAGGATCCAGGATGTCATGGACAGAGTGCAGAAAATCCTCAAGGGCGAAGGTGAATATCCGGAAGTGGTAGTGCATGTCGGCACAAACGATGTCGGAAAGAAGGGGATGAATATTCTGCAGCGTGACTTTAGAGAGCTCGGAAAAATGCTGAAAAGCAGGACCTCCAGGGTTGTTATCTCCGGTTTGCTTCCAGTTCCTCGTGCTGGCGAGGGCAGGAACAGGGAGATACGGGACCTGAACGTGTGGCTGAGGAACTGGTGCACGGGGCAGGGATTTAGATTCTTAGATCACTGGGATCTGTTTTGGGGTAAGGGGGAACTGTACAAAAGGGACGGATTGCATCTTAACAGGTGTGGGACCAGCATTCTGGCAGGCAGGTTTGCCACTGCTACACGGGTGGTTTTAAACTGAATAAGGGGGGTGGGGTGTCGAATGGGCTAGTGGAGGATGGAGTTAAAGGGAAAGGGTTTCTTAAATGTGTGAGCGTAGAGACAGAGGGGTGTAAAATGAGGGTAGAAGCAATAGGTAGCAAGGTGAAAAGTAAAAGTGGCAGGCCGGAAAATCCAGGGCAAAAATCAAAAAGGGCCACTTTTCAACAAAATTGTATAAGGGGTAAGAGTGTTGTAAAAACAAGCCTGAAGGCTTTGTGTCTCAATGCAAGGAGCATTCGTAATAAGGTGGATGAGTTGAATGTGCAGATAGCTATTAATGACTATGATATAGTTGGGATCACGGAGACATGGCTCCAGGGTGACCAAGGCTGGGAGCTGAACATCCAGGGATATTCAATATTCAGGAGGGATAGAGAGAAAGGAAAAGGAGGTGGGGTAGCGTTGCTGATTAGAGAGGAGATTAACGCAATGGAAAGGAAGGACATTAGTTTGCAGGATGTGGAATCGGTATGGGTAGAGCTGCGAAACACTAAGGGGCAGAAAACGCTGATGGGTGTTGTGTACAGGCCACCTAACAGTAGTAGTGAAGTTGGAGATGGTATCAAACAGGAAATTAGAAATGCGTGCGACAAAGGCAAAACCGTTATAATGGGTGACTTCAATCTACATATAGATTGGGTGAATCAAATTGGCAGGGGTGCTGAGGAAGAGGATTTTTTGGAATGTATGCGGGATAATTATCTAAATCAACATGTAGAGGAACCAACGAGAGAGCAGGCTATTTTAGACTGGGTATTGAGTAATGAGGAAGGGTTAGTTAGCAGTCTTGTTGTACGTGCCCCCTTGGGCAAGAGTGACCATAATATGGTTGAGTTCTTCATTAGGATGGAGAGTGACATTGTTAATTCAGAAACAATGGTTCTGAACTTAAAGAAAGGTAACTTTGAGGGTATGAGACGTGAATTGGCCAAGATTGACTGGCAATTAATTCTAAAAGGGTTGACGGTGGATATGCAATGGAAGACATTTAAAGACTGCATGGATGAACTACAAAAATTGTTCATCCCAGTTTGGCAAAAGAATAAATCAGGGAAGGTAGTGCATCCGTGGATAACAAGGGAAATCAGGGATAGTATCAAAGCGAAGGATGATGCGTACAAATTAGCCAGAAAAAGCAGCATACCGGAGGACTGGGAGAAATTCAGAGACCAGCAGAGGAGGACAAAGGGCTTAATTAGGAAAGGAAAAATAGATTATGAAAGAAAACTGGCAGGGAACATAAAAACTGACTGCAAAAGTTTTTATAGATATGTGAAAAGAAAGAGATTAGTTAAAACAAATGTAGGTCCCTTGCAGTCAGAAACAGGTGAGTTGATCATGGGGAACAAGGATATGGCGGACCAATTGAATAACTACTTTGGTTCCGTCTTCACTAAGGAAGACATAAATAATCTGCCGGAAATAGCAGGGGCCCGCGGGTCAAAGGAGTTGGACGAATTGAGTGAAATCCAGGTTAGCCGGGAAGTGGTGTTGGGTAAATTAAATGGATTAAAGGCCGATAAATCCCCAGGGCCAGATAGGCTGCATCCCAGAGTACTTAAGGAAGTAGCTCCAGAAATAGTGGATGCATTAGTAATAATCTTTCAAAACTCTTTAGATTCTGGAGTAGTTCCTGAGGATTGGCGGGTAGCAAACGTAACCCCACTTTTTAAGAAGGGAGGGAGAGAGAAAACGGGGAATTACAGACCAGTTAGTCTAACATCGGTAGTGGGGAAACTGCTAGAGTCAGTTATTAAAGATGGGATAGCAGCACATTTGGAAAGTGGTGAAATCATTGGACAAAGTCAGCATGGATTTACAAAAGGTAAATCATGTCTGACGAATCTATGGCAATAATGTCCTTCTTCGAGGATGTAACTAGTAGCGTGGATAGGGGAGAACCAGTGGATGTGGTGTATCTGGACTTCCAGAAGGCTTTCGACAAGGTCCCACATAAGAGATTAGTTTACAAACTTAAAGCACACGGCATTGGGGGTTCAGTATTGATGTGGATAGAGAACTGGCTGGCAAACAGGAAGCAAAGAGTAGGAGTAAACGGGTCCTTTTCACAATGGCAGGCAGTGACTAGTGGGGTACCGCAAGGCTCAGTGCTGGGACCCCAGCTATTTACAATATATATTAATGATCTGGATGAGGGAATTGAAGGCAATATCTCCAAGTTTGCGGATGACACTAAGCTGGGGGGCAGTGTTAGCTGTGAGGAGGATGCTAGGAGACTGCAAGGTGACTTGGATAGGCTGGGTGAGTGGGCAAATGTTTGGCAGATGCAGTATAATGTGGATAAATGTGAGGTTCTCCATTTTGGTGGCAAAAACAGGAAAGCAGACTATTATCTAAATGGTGGCCGACTAGGAAAAGGGGAGATGTAGCGAGACCTGGGTGTCATGGTACACCAGTCATTGAAAGTGGGCATGCAGGTGCAGCAGGCAGTGAAGAAAGCGAATGGTATGTTAGCTTTCATAGCAAAAGGATTTGAGTATAGGAGCAGGGAGGTTCTACTGCAGTTGTACAGGGTCTTGGTGAGACCACACCTGGAGTATTGCGTACAGTTTTGGTCTCCAAATCTGAGGAAGGACATTATTGCCATAGAGGGAGTGCAGAGAAGGTTCACCAGACTGATTCCTGGGATGTCAGGACTGTCTTATGAAGAAAGACTGGATAGACTTGGTTTATACTCTCTAGAATTTAGGAGATTGAGAGGGGATCTTATAGAAACTTACAAAATTCTTAAGGGGTTGGACAGGCTAGATGCAGGAAGATTGCTCCCGATGTTGGGGAAGTCCAGCACAAGGGGTCACAGCTTAAGGATAAGGGGGAAATCCTTTAAAACCGAGATGAGAAGAACTTTTTTCACACAGAGAGTGGTGAATCTCTGGAACTCCCTGCCACAGAGGGTAGTCGAGGCCAGTTCATTGGCTATATTTAAGAGGGAGTTAGATGTGGCCCTTGTGGCTAAGGGGATCAGAGGGTATGGAGAGAAGGCAGGTACGGGATACTGAGTTGGATGATCAGCCATGATCATATTGAATGGCGGTGCAGTCTCGAAGGGCCGAATGGCCTACTCCTGCACGTAATTTCTATGTTTCTATGTCCTGGAGCTGGTTTTAAATAGACAGGCAGGGCACTTCTAGTTGTGTTGATGGCTCTGTAGCTGAGTCCTTCATCGTGGTGAAGGTTCGCCAGGAATTCCAGTACGTTGGTAACTGTAGCGGTTGAGTAGGTGGTCCCTGTGTCCAAGCAGTACTTCTCCCATTTTTTGATGCTGGACAAGTGCTGTTTTTAGTGGACGTTCGGAGGGATGCTGACATGGTGTCGACGGTTTGTTCTGATAATCCCAGCCCCAGAAGTGGTTTGTGCAGAATCTGCAACTCAGGAGTTTGATTTGTTCATGGCACGGGTGGCTTGTGCCCGACACTGGGTGTTAATAACTCTGGGTCACTGGGGAATACCATCGGAGTTTCAACAACCATGTCATGGAGTATTGGGAACCATGGCTGCTTAGGCCAGTCGGGTACTATCAAAATACCTGAAGCAGGGTCCACTTGTATTGTGCGTAGTCCCCAACTGATGAGGCAGAAGGGAGGAAATGCATAGAAGAAGAATTTCCCCAATCCAGCGCGAACACATCTACCGCTGCTGCCTCAGGGTCTGGTTCCCAAGCGACATACATAGGTACCTGGTGATTTAGCCTTGATGCAAATAAATCGATATCAGGCGTGCCATATTGCTTTATAACTTTTGCAAATTTTTTGGGGTTTAACATCCATTCGATGTTGTCATTAAATTTACGTGACCTGGTGTCTGCCACTGTATTTAGCTTACCTGGCAGGTAAGTTGCTGATAGCCAAATATGTCTTTCGACACACCATTGCCAAATTGTGTTGACCAACTTGTCGCATGATACCGATTATATGCCGCCTATATGGTTAATGTAGGCCACCACCGTAGTATTATCTATTTGTAACCGTACATGCAAGTGATGCATATTTGTGCATATGCTTTTAAACCATAAAAGTCACCCAACATCTCTAGATAATTAATGCCCAGTGTAAGTGGTAACGATGACTCTGGGTTAGTCCATCTACTGCTTGTGCTGGATATAGAGTTAGTTGCTCCCCAGCCTTGAGCACTGGCATCTGTTTGGATAACTAACGTAGGGTTAGTGATGATAATAGGGCTGAAACTATGCCAAATGTTTTTTGCCCATCACTGTAGTTCTGATATTGCTTCAGTGGGTAACTTTATGACACGATCATAATGACCTGTGTGTCGTTTTGGTGCCTGTACCTTTGCTCTTTGTAGGTTTTGACAGTGCAAAGGTCCGAATCATTAAATTGTTGCATGATTGTGCCAATTCAACTGTTTTGTCTCTTGGCAATGTTACAGTCACGTAGACTGAATTAATTGTGAAACCCAAGTAGTCCATGATTGTGGATGGCTTCAACTTAGATTTATCTGGATGTAAGACAATCCCAGGGTTTCGAATAACTGTTTGGTAGCTGATACAGCTAACATAGTCAATTCCATGGTCTTGCCTATTATTTAAGATATCATCAAGATATGCCATGACAATATGTTTTTGTCTTCTGAATATTGTCAGAGCTTGTTTTGGTATCTTGGTGAATAATCTATGGCTGATGTGAACCCATTGGGTAACGCTTTAAACTGCCATAGCTGCCCCATCCAGGTAAATTTCAGGTATCTGCGATGATCCTTGTGAATGGTACTAAATAGTAAACATCTTTAAGATCAATGCTTGCCATGAAGTATCCTTTGGAAATTAGTTGTTTGGCAGTAACAACCGTTTCCATTTTGAAATGTATATACTTAACAAACATATTTAGTGAAGTTAAGTCAATGATGATGCGACATACACCATCCTTTTTGGGTTTAGTGAATATATTTGATACGAATTCCAAGGGTTCATGTTTTCCCATGATACCCTTTGTAATTAGTCTCACCAGTTCAGCTTGTCCCTCTCGTTTCTCTAACGGAGAGGGAAAATACCCTCTGGGGTGAATGTTGAACTGGTGGCAATTTTTCTAGTATGAATTGAATTTTATATCCACTAATGCCATTGAGTATATACTGATCACTCGTGATAGACTCCCGTGCTTCTTAAAACAGATGCAATCTCCCCCCTGTTAGTATTAAGCCCCTATTTTCTATATGCTGGTAGGAACCAGACCCACCTACCTCCATGGTTATGGGTATTGTTTTGTTTCCTGCCGGTCCAACGAGTCTTGCACGTCGTTTGATGTGGCGGTGATGTTGGGGGTTGGCGCATTTTCCATGGGGTCCGCTATGGGCCCTGGTCTAAAGAAGACTTCCGGGGATAGAATGCGGACCCCGAGCTTTACACCAGTCCCATATGGTAGACGTCGACTGATGGACGCGATGGGGTGCTGCTGCTTAGGAATTATTGTTTTTGGTTTGCTCGTCCCGGGCCTGCCCTCATGAGACCGAAAGTTTTTTAAAGTCTCTTCCATATCCTTCATATGCTTTGTGAGGTTTTTGCCAAAGAGCAGTGGGTCTGGCTCAGTGGCTGGGATATGCACAACCCCGCAAATTTAGGATTTTATGGCAGGTCTTATGATTTGTTTACGAAGGTTGTGGTCATCTCCGTATTTGTCCACGGAACGAGCAAACGATGGCTGACGTCAGGAGCCTGAGGATCCACTGCAGTTTTCTAAAGCCTTATTGACCACCTCTCCTGTATGGGCCTGTTGGAGAGGTGGTTAATGCTGGCCGCTGGTTTGGCCTTTAATGGCCTCCTGCACGTGGGGTTGCCACGTAGCGGTCCACCACACTTAGCAGCTCTTCCTGTTCCTGCACCCCTTGCATACTCCCAAGATCTTCAGCCACCGTCCCCTCTTCTTGACCAGCCCAGTCCTGGTCACCAAAGCTACCCTCGGGTAAGGAGGAAGCAATGGACAGTGCAGAAGGCACTGTGGAGGGAGTGCCTGAACTCCCCCTGCGAGAGCGCCCCTCACGAAGCGCGTCTCGCTGGAGCTCCTGCTCCAGGATCCACTCCATGCGGCTCATGCGCGGCTGTCTCTCTCTCGGGCGGGTGGAGAGACGTCCCCGTCCGACAAGTCGGAAGCCACCGGCCGGATGCCTCTTCCGTGGCTTTACTTTCAGCCCGCTGCTCAGGCACTAGCGGGCTGGGCTCGGACGCGGTGTCAGGGAATAGCGGAGCGCCCGGTAAGCGGTCCTACCGCCTTGTTGCTGCCCCCCCAGATGGAATGCTCCTCCGTGGAGTCGAGCGGGGAACAGGTCTTTTCAGGCAGCTGTCTTTCCCCCCGTGCGGGTGGAGAGACGTCCCCGTCTGACAAGTCGAAGCCACCGGTCGGACGCCTCTTCCGTGGCTTTACTTCCAGCGCGGTGTCGGGGAATAGCGGAGCGCCGGGTAAGCGGTCCTACCGCCTTGTTGCTGCCCCCCCCCCCCCAGATGGAACGCTCCTCCGTGGAGTCGAGCGGGGGACAGGTTTGTTCTAGAGCCTTTCTTCTCTGCCTGAAAGCAGAAGGCTCCCTGTGAAAGAAAAACCCGACCTCAGAGCTTACCTGACTGTCCGTTCTTTCACCCCGTAGCGGGAGCGCCTGACTCCCGATGCGCCGCTGTTGCACTGCTGAACATAATGCCGCGCATGCGTGCTGAGCGGGCTCTTCACGTAGTCACTCACGTGACTCCGAAGTAAAATCAAATAGTAGAGGACATAGCTTTAAGGCGAGAGGGACAAAGTTTAAAGGAGATATGCAGGGCAACTTTATTTTTTTATACAGAGAGGGCTGAGTGCCTAGAATGAGCTGCCAGGGCTGGAAGTTGAGCCAAATACAATAGTGACATTTAAGAGACTTTTGGATAGCCATATTGATATGCAAGGAATGGAGGGATATGGATTATGTGCTGGTAGATAAGAGATAGTCTTGACATCATGTTCAGCAGAGGCATTATGGGCCGAAGGCCTGTTCTTGTGTTGTACTATTCCTTGTTCTATGTTCTATTTGCAGCTGATGACTGATTACCATGGAGGTTGACTTAAAGTGCGATCACCATTCTTTGATTACAAACTGTCAGGTACTGAAATGAACTTTGCAGGGCACGTTTTAGCATGGTTTTTGGCATGTTAAGGGCCTGTCCCACTTAGGTGACTTTTTGGACTCACCTCATGATCGCCACATGGTTGCCACATGTTCGCTGGTGGCCTCTGGTTAGTCTCCTTCATGGTCGAGAGGAGTTCCCGCATTCTGGGAACTAGTCGCGGCCTCAGTATGGTCGCCATTGAGAAAATCGGTACTTTTGTAGTCGTAGGCGCAGTGGTAGTGGGGTCGCCATGTCGTTGTAGGTAGTCGAGGTAGCCGTAGGTAGTTTTCGTTAATCTCCTTTGCTGACCGGGCTTTTTCATTGGCTCATTGGGGGAAAAACAAACGTAAACACGAGTTTTCAGAACCAAGGAAAACCGACCGGTAATGTTAAATGCCCGCTAAACTTCACAGCTGTGTATCTCTGGCTTATTAAAAGTTGTCTGGCATCCTAAAAGTGTCTCCACTCCTTCTCCCCCCCCCCCCCCCCTTCTACCCCCTCCCCACTCATTTAAAGGACTTACCGTACGCTGTGCTAGCTGTCTTTAACCTTCCTGTTCATCGCGGTTTGTGTCTGTATCACCTTGGCTTTGCACCGTGTGAATTTCAGACATCGCTCCCCGCATTCCCTGGCCCCAGCCTTTGCGATGTGTTTGTGTGTGTGTGTTCCGTTCTGATGGTCGCCATTCCAGTTCGTGGTTTTTTAGGCGAGTGCCGCGAGCTTGATGGTCGCAGGCAGTCCGCTGAAAAGTAGCCTAAGTTACATTGTTTCACATTTACCCTTGACCAATTTTATGATATTTATGAGAGGGGCTTGTTTTGGTGCTGGCACTTCCAGGCTTCTGTGTTCAATCCTTCAATGTAATCTTGGCACCATCTGTACATCCCTGTCAGCTTTGCAGATAAATGATTGTGGCACAAACCCTTTCATTGTCAATGCAACTTCACATTTTGGGAGATGGAATATAGAAAGGAGTGCCATTTATGATTTTGTAAAAGACACGGAGTTACTGCAGCATGGTCAATAAGATTAAAGAAACTCAAGCAATGAATTCATTGAGCCGAGGGAACAATAAATACAGATTTGAGAGGACCCTTTTGTCTGCAAGTTCTTTCCAAGCTGTTACGAAGAAACTTACCGGATGCAACGCCCGGTTTATTATGCTCTGAAGCAGTGAACTTCTGAAGTGGATTAAAGCCCGATGATGTTATTACATAATGGGAATGGTGCTAATAACTAGGATGCATTTCCAGGCAAGCTTGCTCAAGGATAACAAAGAAGAAAGGGGAGTGGGAAATTGGGCAATGGTTTGGAAGGATAGAGGAGGTATTTTTGAGAAAGGTAAGGCACATCTGAAAGGCAGGACTGACTGCACCTGAAGAGGGGGGACTTTTTACAACATCTACTTGCCCATGACAGGCAAGCAAATCGGTTGAACAGCACTTTAATGGGACATAAGTGATATCAAAAGATAAAATTCATGAACAGTCAGAATCTTTTTACCAAGGGTGGAAAAAATGGAGGGCACAGCTTTAGGGTGAGGGGAACAATGTTCTGAGGATTCTGTTACACAGGGACTGTTATGGATGCCTGGAGCATGCTGCTGGGGAGCTGGTGGAAGCAGATATGATGGAGGCATTTAAGATATGAAGTGAATGGAAGGATATGGATCATGTGCAGGCAGAAGAGATAATTTTAACATGGCATCAAGTTCAGCATGGATCTTTTGGGCTGAAGGGCATATTTCTGTGCTGTAACAAGTGGAGTTCACATGGGCAGCAACTGCTTGGAGGCAGCAGAAATCTGCAGCAGGGTGGTGCCATCTGGTTTGACATCTATAGGAGCCCGCCCTAAAAAGGCCGCATGCTCCGGTTTGGCGCCAAGCTACTGTGCTGTTGCTGTCTCTGTTTGTTGTCATTCGCCTGACTGAGGTCAGTTGACGGGGCTCACCACGGGGAGGTCAACAACATGAGCCCCGGACCGTAACTGAAATGGCACAGAATTCGGAGTAAACTGTGAGTTCATGTTGAGAGCTCGAGAAAGGTTTTTGGAAAGTGCAGGAAAGCACAAGGCAAACAGGGGATCTTCAATTATTAATTCTCATTGGCAGCATTTCGGGTCGAGACCCTTCTTCTGACAGGGGCAACCCAAAACGTTACCCATAGAACTAGTGTGAATGGGTAACGACGGTCGGTGTGGACTCAGTAAGCTGAAGGGCCTGTTTCCATACTGTATCTCTAAACTACACAAAACTAAATACCTTGTTCATATTTTTTTGCAGTTTCTTGCTTTCAGGATGGTTTTTTTTGTAATGTCTGGACTGCTAATGGGAAGTTTGGAGGTTCTGACAGTACTCTTTGGAGATGAAGATTATTTTAGCCATTATTTCAGCTGGAGCAAGAGAAGTAGGTGGCATTATACTGAACTTCAGCTGCAGGGAGTCCAAGACTAAGGAGGCTTGCTTGTAGTGTGCAGGTGTTCAGGACAATTCACTGAAGCACAGCACACCAGGAGGCTAACCTTTTCTAACAAAGCCATCACATTTTGACACACGCAGCAAGAATTGGCATTGGTTTACTATTCTCTGGATATAGCCAAGGCTATTCATTTATTTACAAAGGGCAGCAAGGACAAGCCAGGTAACTACAGGCTGTGAGCCCCATGTAAGTGGTCGTGAAATAATTGGAGAAAATTCAGAGGGACAGGATTTATGTTCATTTGGAAAGATAGTCAGCATGGTTTTGTGAGGGGGCAATCCTGTCTCATTAAGTTGTGGAATAACCAAGGGGATTTATGAGGGCAGGGCAGTAATTGTTGGCCATATGGACTTTAGTAAGGCATTTGACAAGGTTCCAAATGGTAAATTGGTCCGAAAGGATAAGCCACGCGGTATTTAAGGCAAGCTGGCCAACTGGATCAAAAATTGGCTTGACAGAGAGTACTGGTGGAAGGATGCTTTTTTCGATTGGAAGTTGGTGATTAGTGGTGTACTCCAAGGATGGGTGATAGCCCTTTTGCTGTTTGTGATAATGCATTGGATGCAAATGTAGGAGGAATGTAAGTTTGCAGATGGTGATATTGAGGAAAGTTTTCTGAGTACAGCAGGATATAGGCCAGTTGGATAGTTGGGTGAAAGGTCGGCATGTAAAACTGTATCCCAACAAATGCAAGCTGATGCATTTTGGAAAGTCAAATATGGGTAGGCAACATTCATCAAATGATAGGATGCCAAAGAGAGAAATACAAGTTCAAGTTCAAGTGAGTTTATTGTCATGTGTCCCTGATAGGACAATGAAATTCTTGCTTTGCTTCAGCACACAGAACATAGTAGGCATTTACTACAAAACAGATCAGTGTGTCCATATACCGTAATATGAAATACAGGGTAAATCCATAGTTTCCTATAAGTGGCAGCACAAGTAAATAGCATGTTAAAAAGACATATGGCTTGCTTGCCTTAATAGGTCAGGACATTGAATTTCAGAGTTGGGATATTATTGTACAACACTACAAAAAATCACAGGTTAGATTGTACTTGGAATATTGTATACAGTTCTGGTCAGCACACAATAGAAAGGATGTGATTGTGCTGGAGAGAGTGCAGAGGAGATTCACCAGGATATGGCAAGATTAGAGAACTTCAGTCATGGGGAGCAATTGGGTAAGTTCAGCCTGTTTTCACCAGTGGAAGAGGCTAGGGAGGACTTGATGGTAGTATATAAGTTTATGAGAACCATTGATGGGGTACTGTTACATGCTAGGTTTTATCAAAAACAGGAGAGCATAGGGTGAGAGAGGTGAGAGAAAATAATTTTCAAGGGAATTTGAGGGAATTTTTTTTTTGCACAGTAAGTGGTTGATATCTGTAAATTGTTGCCAGACCAAATGGGGGAATCAGATACTATCATTACATTTAAGAGGCATTGGGACAGTAACTTAACTAAAGTGATAGAGCTCATAGATTCATACAGTCATAGAGCTAAACAGCACGGAAACAGCCTTTTCAACCCACCTTGTCCTGCCAGACAAGCTGACATTGTGGATTAGTCCCAGACTGGGCAAGGTACAGATAGTTATGGCTCCAATGTAGGCAATTGGAATGTGTAGATGGGCAAAAAGATTGGTGAGGACATGGTGGGCCAAATGACCTGTTTCTGTGCTGTATAACTCAATGACTCTAACGTCATTGTAGCATCTATGCCTTCACGTTGAAACAGTGCATATTAGCAGCATTGATGGACTGAAAGATACAGCATGGAAACAGATCTTACGATCCCGCCAAATCCACTCTGACCAATAATCACCATTCACACTAGTTCTATGTTACCCCACTTTCATGTTCATTCTCTACACACTAGGGACAATGTGCAGTGGACAATTAACATACAAACTTGCGCTTCTTTGGGATGTGGGAAGAAACCGGCACACTTGGAGGAAACCCACGTGGTCACAGGGAGAACGTACAAACTCCACACAGACAGCAGCCAAGGTCAGGATTAAAACTGGGTTTCCAGCACAGTGAGGCAGCAGCTCGGTGCTCGCTGGCACGGTGGCGCAGCGGCGCGGACTCGGTGGGCCGATGGGCCTGTTTCCGCACTATATCTCTAAACTAAACTAAACTAAACTCTATCAGCTGTGCCATTGTGCCACCCGTTGGCCAAATAAAACAATGTAAAAATGCTAATTTTATAGATGGAGGCAGATATGGAGTGCATGAATGAGAGGCAATCTATGGCTTGTCCAGTAAAGAGCGGAAGAGTGGATTGTCCAGCAGTGGTGAGGAAGTGCCGAGGCACAGGGAGAGTGTTATTGCATCAATATATAGTGCATTCAGAAAGTATTCAGACCTCTTCACTTTTTCCATATTTTATTACGTTGCAGCCTTATTCTAAAATGGATTAACTTCATTTTTTTTAATCAGCAATCTACACACAATAGCCCACAATAAAATAAGTGAAAACAGGTGTTTAGAAATGTTTGCAAAATAATTAAAAATAAATTACTGAAATATCACATTTACATAAGTATTCAGACCCTTTATTCAGTACTTTACTAGCTTTATTTCTAGGTCCCTACCTGGTCGGTGTGGCAGCTTTTTCTCCGGGCTGCCCGTCGACCCGTCCTCGTGGCCTACCAGCGGGCTTGGAGCGTCGTTTCCTCGCGGGGACCGCCCAGCACCTCGGCCTCTGCAGGCGGCACAGCACTGGAGCGCTATCGCGTTGCGGAGTGGAGCGGGCGATGCCTTGCCTGGGTCGCCGCGCTGGAGCGACGCGCTGGAGCTCTGGTGAGCTGTGACCGCCAAGAGCAACACCTCCAGGCTGCGGGTCTGCGGAGCGGAGAGGCGGCGCCGACTTTAACATCGGGAGCCTGGGAGCTCCAAACGGCGCGGCTTTATCGGCTCCGGCAGCTGCGGTCTCCAACCAGGAAGCGGCCGTTCCAGGTGGCCCAGCCGCCGAGAGGACTCTCCCGACGCCGGGGCAAGACCACCCGGTGAGAACGGCCAGGAACATCGGGCCTCCGTAGAGGCAATTGTGGTGGCCTCAACAGGCCTGACTTTGGGGTGAACTTGGGGTTGGGACTGGACATTGTGCCTTCCCCCACAGTGGTATCCTTTGTGGGGGGATTATTTTTTTGTCTGTAAAGTGATCCTGTAAGTCTGTGTCCAAGATGGCTGCTGTGAAGGGAGAGTGGACGCTGGCGCGCTTTGGCTGCCGCTGCTCTCTCTTCACATTGTGTTTTTGATTTTCTGTTTTTGGACTGAATTCTGTTTTTAATTTGTGTCTCTGTCTTTATTACTTATTTTATTCTGATTATTTGTTTTTATTCCTATTAATCTATGTAAGGTTAATGAGATGTCTGAAAGGCGCCCATTAAATAAAATGTATTATTATTATTATTATTACTTTATTGAGGCACCTTTGGCAGTGATTACAACCTCAAGTCTTCTTGGGTATCACGCTACAAGCTTGGCACACCTGTATTTGGGTAATTTATCCCATTCTTCTCTGCAGATCCTCTCAAGCTCTGTCAGGTTGGATGGGGAGTGTTGATGCACAGCTATTTTCAGGTCCCTCCAGAGATGTTCGATCGGGTTCAAGTCCGGGCTCTGGC
Organism: Amblyraja radiata; assembly: GCF_010909765.2. Taxonomy (NCBI): domain Eukaryota; kingdom Metazoa; phylum Chordata; class Chondrichthyes; order Rajiformes; family Rajidae; genus Amblyraja; species Amblyraja radiata. The sequence goes on from NC_045961.1 coordinate 31,594,780, forward strand.
CAGGCCACCTACGGACATTCACAGACTTGTCACAAACCCACTCCTGCGTTGTCTTGGACGTGAGCTTTAGGTCGTTGTCCTGTTGGAAGGTGAACGTCTGCCCCAGTCCGAGGTCCTGAACGCTCTGGAGCAGGTTTTCATCAAGAATCTCTCTATACTTTGCTCCGTTCATCTTTACCTCGATCCTGACTGGTCTCCCAGTTCCTACCGCTGAAAAACATCCCTACAGCATGATACTGCCACCACCATGCTTCACCGTAGATATGGTATTGGCCAGGTGATAAGTGGTGCCTGTTTTCCTCCAGACGTGACACTTGGCATTCAGGCCAAAGAGTTCAATCTTGCTTTCATCAGGCCAGGGAATTTTGTTTAGGTGCCTTTTGGCAAACTCCAAGCGGGCTGTCATGTGCCTTTAACTGAGGAGTGGCTTCTGTCTGGCCACTCTACAATAAAGGCCTGATTGGTGGAGTGCTGCAGATATAGTTGTCCTTATGGAAGTTTCTCCCATCTCCACAGAGGAACTCTGGAGCTCTGTCAGAGTGACCATCGGGTTCTTGATCACCTCCCTGAATATGTTAGTAAGTCTCTAGGAAAGTGGTGAAATCATTGGACAAAGTCAGCATGGATTTACAAAAGGTAAATCATGTCTGACGAATCTTATAGAATTTTTCGATGATGTAACTAGTAGCGTGGATAGGGGAGAACCAGTGGATGTGGTGTATTTGGACTTCCAGAAGGCTTTCGACAAGGTCCCACATAAGAGATTAGTTTACAAACTTAAAGCACACGGCATTGGGGGTTCAGTATTGATGTGGATAGAGAACTGGCTGGAAAACAGGAAGCAAAGAGTAGGAGTAAACGGGTCCTTTTCACAATGGCAGGCAGTGACTAGTGGGGTACCGCAAGGCTCAGTGCTGGGACCTCAGCTATTTACAATATATATTAATGATCTGGATGAGGGAATTGAAAGCAATATCTCCAAGATTGCGGATGACACTAAGCTGGGGGGCAGTGTTAGCTGTGAGGAGGATGCTAGGAGACTGCAAGGTGACTTGGATAGGCTGGGTGAGTGGGCAAATGTTTGGCAGATGCAGTATAATGTGGATAAATGTGAGGTTATCCATTTTGGTGGCAAAAACAGGAAAGCAGACTATTATCTAAATGGTGGCCGACTAGGAAAAGGGGAGATGCAGCGAGACCTGGGTGTCATGGTACACCAGTCATTGAAAGTAGGCATGCAGGTGCAGCAGGCAGTGAAGAAAGCGAATGGTATGTTAGCTTTCATAGCAAAAGGATTTGAGTATAGGAGCAGGGAGGTTCTACTGCAGTTGTAGAGGGTCTTGGTGAGACCACACCTGGAGTATTGCGTACAGTTTTGGTCTCCAAATCTGAGGAAGGACATTATTGCCATAGAGGGAGTGCAGAGAAGGTTCACCAGACTGATTCCTGGGATGTCAGGACTGTCTTATGAAGAAAGACTGGATAGACTTGGTTTATACTCTCTAGAATTTAGGAGATTGAGAGGGGATCTTATAGAAACTTATCAAATTCTTAAGAGGTTGGACAGGCTAGATGCAGGAAGATTGCTCCCGATGTTGGGGAAGTCCAGGACAAGGGGTCACAGCTTAAGGATAAGGGGGAAATCCTTTAAAACCGAGATGAGAAGAACTTTTTTCACACAGAGAGTGGTGAATCTCGGGAATCTCTGCCACAGAGGGTAGGCGAGGCCAGTTCATTGGCTATATTTAAGAGGGAGTTAGATGTGGCCCTTGTGGCTAAGGGGATCAGAGGGTATGGAGAGAAGGCAGGTATGGGATACTGAGTTGGATGATCAGCCATGATCATATTGAATGGCGGTGCAGGCTCGAAGGGCCGAATGGCCTACTCCTGCACCTAATTTCTATGTTTCTATGTTTCTATGTCTCTATCCTAAGGCCCTTCTCCCCCGATTGCTCGGTTTGGCCAGGTGGCCAGCTCTATGAAGAGTCCTGGTGGTTTCAAAGTTTCATTTAAGAATGACGGAGGCCACTGTTCTCTTCGGGACCTGCAATGCTCCAAAAAATGTTTTATACCCTTCCCCAGATCTGTGTCTCAACACAATCCTGTCTCGGAGGTCTACAGACAATTCCTTCGTCTTCATGGCTTGTTTTTTGCTCTGACATGCACTGTCAACTGTGGGACCTTATATAGACAGGTGTGTGCCTTTCCAAATCATGTACAATCAATTTAATTTACCACTTGTAGACTCCTATCAAGTTGTAGAAACATCTCAAGGATAATCAATGGAAACACGATGCACCAAAGCTCAATTTTGAGAGTCACAGCAAAGGGTCTGAATACTTACGTAAATGTGATATTTCAGTTATTTATTTTTAATTATTTTGCAATAATTACTAAACACCTGTATTCGCTTTTATATTATGAGGTATTGTGCGTAGATTGATGATAAAAAAAAATGACTGTAACCAATTTTAGAATAAGGCTGTAATGTAACAAAATGTGGAAAAAGTGAAGGGGTCTGAATACTTTCTCAATGCACTGTATGATTCTACTGGGACTGGTCTACTTAGAGTAGCTAACTTTCATTATGCATGCTGATTTAATAGCTGCATCAGCCACCATTTGTCACCATTTAATGTCATCATGAAGCAGAACTCCCTTCCTGTCTCTATCTCCTTGGTACCTCGCACAAATGAAGATGAAGTGGTGAATAGTTTCTGAGCTGTTAGTTTTGGTTCCTGCTGCTCCAGCATTGCCGTTTCCGCATGCTGCCTCCAAAAAGGCAGTTGGAGCCGACTTTCAGTAGCTACCCTTCCAAGCTGAATATTTGCAACTCCATCACCACTAAAAGTCTAATCGGTCCTGATCACAAAATCAATCATGTTTCTTGTCGGCATCTTTGGGTTGAAGAGCAAATCTCCCTTCCAAAGCCCACCTGATGTTGGTCACACATGTAAACAAACCCAAAATCAGCTGCCGTGATCTGTCTAATAAATGCATTGGAGATTTTTATGTGAGCATTTCACATTGTCTCAGCGACAAGTTAATTTTTTAAGATATTATACGTGAGAAACCAATTGGCAATTGCTGTTGATTGGATTCTGGAATGTCATAATTCACCAAAAATTCTGATTGATTTGTTATGGCGTAGATATTGTTAAAAAGCATTCTGAGAATAATGCTTGTCAAATTGTTTTAAGTTCCAATGCCTCATTTCATAAGATAACAATAAATTGTGTGGAAGAGATTGTGCACCATCTGCCTCAGAAGTCACCATAACGTGTTCGGTTACTGAGTTATTTAGTAATTAAATAACATGCTAAAGTTGAATAATATTTCATGGCTCCAAATGTGGGAGATGCAAAATGAATTATTCATGAATTCAGAATCTGAGTGCATTGTACAGTCCAGGTGCAAAGGAGTGGGGAATGTCAAGGCACAAAGAGATGACTACCAGCCAAGCACAGAAAATAAAAAAACATTTGTAGAAGAATGCAAGTTAATCTAATACACCTAATTAAGCATTATATAGTGACTCTGCGCTTCACTGAGTGAAGCGGCAGTCAAGAGCTCCTTCAATTACTGATGCTGACATTTCGAGTTATCAACAACTATGATAAATAGTGTGACTTCAGGGAGATAATACTTCATTTTGGCAGTTTCTTCCCCTTCCTTAATGGTCTCCTCCAGCAGCCATGCACAGTTCATTACTAGTGAGCAACAAATAGGTTTGGTAATCTTTCATAATGTTCCAATATCCATAACTTTTTAGCCTGTAATTCACAGTAGATTAGAGGATGACTAACTATTACTGTGAGGATTTGTTTCAATGGGTTTAATTTAATACTGAAGTGAAGAACTTCAGGGGAATGAGGGAGGCTGACCAGAAGTACAGGTGGGAGGGGGGACTCAATGGGAGGAAAGGTAAGTCTATAATACAAAATAAAAATGTTAAGATAAGGTTGAAAAGATAAATCTCAATGTAACAAAGTGGATGGATTAAGTGCAGCCAGATCCAATATGATTGTCATTATAGGGACATGGCTGCAGGGTGACTAATGCGAGGAAGTAAATTTCCAAGGATATTCAAAATTTAAGAAGGACAGACAAAAGGGGAAAGAAGGTGGGGTGTGATTCTTAATACAGGGTGAAGTCAGTGCTGCAGTGAGAAAGATTATTGGCTCAGAAAATGAAGCTGTGGAAACAGTCTGCGTAGTGCTAAGATGTAGCAGGGGGCAAGAAACATTGTTGGGAGCTGTTGACTACACTTTAAATCAATGGTCATAGTGCAGAAGATGGTGTCAAACAAGAAAAGAATGAAGCATTTCACTAGAGCACTACGGTAAACATGGGTGACGTTCATCCATATATTTGATGGAAATGTCAAAGAATAGTCTGAATGTTTAGAAAGAATGTTTAAAGGAGATGTGCGGGACAGTTTTTAACACTGAGGGGAATGGATGCCTGGAATTTGCTGCCTCGGTTGGTGGTGTCAAACAAGTGAAGGGGTCTGGCAGATAATGGCATTTAAGAGGCTTTTAAATAGACACAGGAATATGCTGGAAATGGAGGTATGTGGAACATGTGTAGGCAGATGAGGCTGGTTAAATAGCATCATGTTCAGCACAGACATTATGGGGTGAAAGGAGTGTTCCTGTGCTGTACTATGTTCTATATTTTATTAGTTTGAAGAAGTGTCCTGACCCAAAATGTCACCTATCCATGTTCTCCAAGGATGCTGACTGACCTGTTGAGTTACTCCAGCGTTTCTGAAATTATAAACAAATCTTCAATTATTCCTTGAAGGGAGCATTCTTGAAGTGTATGTGTGATGGCTTTTTGTACCAGTATAATGAGAAACCAACTAGGAAACAGCTTACATTTGGTATGTGCAATAAGAAAGTATTTGTTACTAATTATGTCATGTGCGGTCCATTAGAGAAGAATAACCATTGTAGGATATAATTCTTCATTAAGATGGAATGTAAAATAGTTCAATCTGAAATTAGGGTCTAAATATAAACAAAGGAAACTATGAAAGTTTAGACTGAAGATAGACACAAAATGCTGGAGTAACTCAGCGGGACAGGCAGCATCTCTCGATAGAAAGAATGGGTGACGTTTCGGGTCGAGGCCCTTCTTCAGACAAAAGCTTCTATCCCGAGATGCTGCCTGTCCCACTGAGTTACTCCAGCATTTTGTGTCTATCTTCAGTCTAAACCAGCATCTACAGTTCCTTCTTGTACATATGAAGGTTTAGAAGTGAGTATGCCATGATAGATTAGGTAGCTTCATTAAAAACATGATAGCGGGTAGGCAAATTAAAAACAAAAGACATATGCAGGAATTACAACTGTTACCTGTTCCCACATAATGAAAAATACAAAAAGTTAAAGTGATCCAACCATCGTTATAAAACTATGTTAAATATTCGATCTTCAGAATATATGACAATTCTGAGGTTTGGAAGCAAAGAAAGACAAAGGAATTAAGAAAGCAAAAACAGAAAATGGAAATAAATTTTCAGGGAACAGAAAAATGGAAAAGTGTAAACTCTTCTGCAAATATGTGAAAAAGAAAAAGACAGGGGAAGACAGGTGTAAGTGCCTGATGGTTGGAAACAGAATAATTTGTAATGAGGAGGAGAGAAATGGCAGAGTGATTTAATCAAAATCTTGGTTCTTTCACAGAAAAAAACCACATGTAACATTGCAGAAATGTTATGGAACCAAGAGTCTCATTATAGCAAGGAAATATAATAAACTAGTATTAAGTGAGAATATATTATTGGAGAAATTATTGGCATTGACAGCTGCCAAATCACCTGGGCCTGAAATTTGTAATCCACAATGGTTTAAGATGTTTCCATGGAAATAATAGATGTATTGATTTGCATTTCCAGGGAATTACAGAATTGATCCTGAGATTGGTGATTGGCAAATGTAACGTCATTATTTTAAAAGGGAGAGGAATAGAAATGAATCAGCTACGGATTTGTTACTTTAATTGTTACTTGTTACTTGTTGAATTGAATTGAATTGAATTAGAGGGAAGAATGTCTCTCCATCGACCTGCTTTTCACTGCATCCAGCAACAGGAGATACCTGTTACATTAATGTTTCCTAGCTCCAACACATTAAAGATGGACACATAAAGCATTACTGATAGACTTTTATCATGTAATAGGGTGAAGAGGTGAAGCGGATCAGGAGGAGCATAATAGGCACTAATCCCATGCAGAATATGTAGATCATAAAGAATATAGATGAGGAATAATGCAGAGATAGTTGCAAGATATAAGAGAACACATCTCCAAAGAAGCATTGTCGACCCTGTGATCAATTCCACATTCATCTGCCCATCCAAAGCTCTCTGTGTTTTAAATGCACTTGATACTCTAGGCACAGTCTCAGTTCATTGACAGATTCAAGATTCAAGATTCAAGAGAGTTTATTGTCATGTGTCCCAGATAGGACCATGAAATTCTTGCTGCCTAAACAGGCAGATTTTATGGCGTTTTATGGAGAGGTTAGAAAAGCTGGGAATTTATTCTTTAGAGAATAGGAAACTCTGTGGTTATCTTGTGAGCTGTTCAAGATCGTAAAGATTATCGGGAGGAACTGCAGATGCTGGTTTATACCGAAGACAGACATAAAACGCTGCAGTAACTCATTGGGTCAGGCATCATCTCTGGAGTCGAAACCCCTCTTCAGCCTCTTCTCCAGTCTGAAAAAGGTTCTCGACCCAAAACATCACCTATTTCTTTCCACCAGAGATGCTGCCTGACCCGCTGAGTTACTCCAGCTTTTAGTGTCTGTCTAAGATCATAAGGGGCATTGATAAATTGAATCCTCAAAGTTTTTTCCCCCCAGGGTAGAGGATTCCAAAGCTAGAGGGCAATGGCTTAAGGTGAGAGAGAAAAGATTTAAGAGGGACCTTTTGGGGCAAAATGTACACTCAGGGAAATCTGTATCAATAGAAGCAATACAATTATGATTGTAAAATATATTTAAACATATATATGAATAAAAAGAGTTTAGTAGGCTATAGGCCAAATGCAGGCAAAGGGACTAGTACAGTTTGCCAAACAACTTGGGAAGGTTGGGCCAAAGGCCCAGTTTAGATGCAATAGCTACATCCAAGGTACACCACCTAGTCAATACTCCACAGGAAATCACCGCAGCCCCCACCCAAACTGCAAACATGGATTCCACCACCTGAAATAGAGAGATTCTGATTAACAATCAGCAGCAATTCTGAAATATTAATGCTGGTGACACCACCATTTGTCAAGCTGCATTCAACTGCGAACATAGAATATAGAATACTACAGCAGAGGAACAGGCCCTTTGGCTCACAATGTCTGGGCCGAACATGATGCCAATTTAAACTAATCTCTCCCTGCAGATGATCCATATCTCTCCATTCCCTGTATATCCATGAGCCTATCTGAAAGCCTCTTACTGCCACTATCGTATCTACCTCCACCACCACGCATGGCAATGAAAGTTTGGTTCTCTCGGGTAAGTTCAGGAAATAAATCAAATTGGTAACACTACATTCAAGTCTTCTCCAAAGGGTACTTTGCCCTACAACTAGTAATCCAACATTCAGCAGAGATGCATCAGAACAACCAACACTGGCCTCATCAAAGGCTAGCAAATGTTCCCACAATTTATATTATTGAACAATGAAGAAATAGAGGTATTCAGCAACATAGATTTGACCGACTGAGTAAGATAAGGTTCTTTAAGTTTAATTATGGGTTTAAGTTTATTATTATAATGTGTATCGAGGTACAAGGAAAAGCTTTGTTTTGCATGCTATCCAATCAGATCAGATACTATGATACCAAAATACAATCAAGTTAAACTCGTACAACAAGTAGAGCAAAGGGAAAGATATAGAGTGCACAATATACAATTCTCAGCATTGTAGCACACCAGTTCCATACATAAAATCCAATGTCTGCTCTAGAGTAGAGGTGGACCAGACAGGACCCTAACTAATGTTAGATCAGTTCAAAAAAATATCAGTGAGGAATAAGTTGTTCTGGTGGTGCAGACTTTCAAGCTTCTGAATCTTCTGCCAGACAGGAGCGGGATCAATAAGAAATGATTGTGATGGGGCAAGTCTATTATTATGTTGGCTGCTTTTCCGAGGCATCATGAGGTTTAGATGGAGTTGGGAGTCTGGTCTGGTGTGATGGACTGGGCAGCATCCACGACTCTGCAATTTCTTGCTGTATTAGGCAGAGCTGTTCCCAAACCTAGTTGTGGTATGACCCATGCAACCCAACAGTGCACCTTCTATGGTGCATCTGCAGAACATTTTACGAGTCAATTGAGATATGCCAAATTTCCACAGTCTCCTAAAGAAGTAGAGGCATTGGTGTGCGTTCAATATTAATGCAAAGAAACTTGAAGCTTTAAATCATCATCACTTCGGCACCATTGATGCTGATTGGGGCATACACTCCACCATACTTCTGGTCAATAAATAGTTCCTTCATCTTGCTGACATTGAGGGAGAGGTTGCTATCCTGATACCATTAAGATGTAAAATGCTTCCTTACTGTTTCCCGCACTTGTCAGATTCTACCTAAGTCAATAGGCGGTAGTTTCTGTTTAAGGCGCCACTCTAATCTCCATGCATTTTTCGAATGCTGCTATGTTATACAATATTAGTGACGAATATTACTGGCAAATGAAAATGCAAATGAGACGATCTAGAAAGTTACAATGTCATCAAGGAGGACAAATTTATTTGCAATATGTAAAATACAATTGAACATCACAGCTGTTGCAGGCTCCTGAATTTTCATAAGCAATACCACTGGAAATCCATCAGTGAGAAATAAATTACCAAATGCTATTGCTTATTGGATTTTTTTTTTGTGAGGAATAATCATAATGAAATTATTTGCAGTCCCGGTCACCCAAAAATGGAAAGGATGACATTAAGATGGAAAGGGCATAGAAGAGATTCTTTACGGGGAGAAGAAGGCTAAAACAAAGATGTTCATATTTAACTCACATAGATAAAGAATGCAGGAACATATTTAAACATAATTCTTAATAACAAAAATAACAACTGCAAAAGCAAATGTTCCAATGAGAGTTCAATAAAGCATGTTGCCTTCCCATGGCTTGGGACATGCATCATTGCTATTTCTGCTCTTAGCGATCACCATTGTTAAAACCAAGGTCACTGTGCTCAAGATATTTGACTGACATTGAAAGAGAACATAATCAAGGCTAAAGGGCCTGTCCCACTTGGGCGTCAATTTGCGCGTCATTTATGCTCATCATTTACGCGCGTGTCGTGACGCGCACGTGATGTACGCATGGTTCGCATTATGCGCACATGGTGTGTGGTGACGTAGGCAGTGACGGCCGACCCAGGATTTTGGGATGTACAAAATCTTCGCTCGTCATCTGCGTGAGGCGCAAATGATGCCAAAGTGGGACAGGCCCTTAATGATCTGATTTTAGAAAGTGTAACTGTACCCTGATGGTGCTGAATCCGCAGCTGTGCAACTAATGTATGAAATCTCCACAATACAATGCCTTTTTTTAGTAAAGTTTTTTTTTGAACATTGTTGCACCAAAAGAAATAAATAGTTAAATACGAGAAGCTCTGTGATGTGTATTACTAAAGAAAGCAACATTTTCATTTGCTTAGCACCATTTTGCTCCCGGGATGTGTAAATTGTTTTTCATCCAGAGAAATATGTTCACTGTATCATAAGAAATGTGACTGCCATCTTTGCACATAGCAGGGTCCCACTAACAGCAATATGATGATGGCCAAATAAGCTATTTATACATGTTTTTCAAGGATCAAGATACTGGGGTGAACTCTCTTGCTCTTCAATCTAGTGCCAGGGAAGAGGATGGACAGTTTGACATTCCATTTAAATGATTGTTGTCCCTCTCTACAATAGCAGAACATCAGACAAGATGTAATTCTTAAGCCTCTTGAGTAGGACCTTAAATCCACAATCTATCAATTCGGAGGCAAGAGCATTATACCAAATCTGGACTTACAGCTATATAAAATGATGGCATAGAGAACGGCACATCATGGATCCTCTCATCTTCTGATCGTACAACAACACCTCAGGCTTTTCAGGACATTGGAGACAACTCAGGCCAGAACACAATTCTTCATCTGCTGGATGCTCATCATCATCGGCGCTCCTCGCTATGGAGGATGCCTGTGCATGACTTTGTTTAACGTGGGGAGACTGGTGCACAGACAGCCACCACATGGTCCTTGACAGGTCTGGGTCAGGATCCAGTGGCATGGAGTCCAAGATGTCCAGGGACCCTTTTCTGCTGCAGCCTTCATCTGCCATCCCAGCCGTTGCAACGCTCCACTAACGTCAGCCATCATCCTCCGGCTGTTCCACCGTTGAGGTCTTGGTTAGATTGCTCTTTATCAGGGACCTTCCCCTCGACCTTACTGCCATGGGTGGCCCTACCAGGAGCATAGCTCCAGAGGGCATTGTTCTCAGGATCTCAGGACCACACTAGCTTTTCCACCATGACAAGGTGACAATCCACGGAGAAGTACGAGCACAGAAGAATAGGGCCTATGTACATCTCTCCTCATTAAATGGAGAAGGGTCACAATCCAAAACTTCATCTATCCATATTCTCCAGAGATGCTGCCTGACCCTCTGAGTTACTCTAGGACTGTGTGTCCCTTTATATAAACCAGCATATGCAGATCCTTGTCTGTACTTATTGTTTTTTTTTAACTTTTTGTTTATCTTCACTTAATTCAGCTTACTTGCAAAGATTGAGGAGCAAAATAAGAATTTATGGAATTTTCGTTCTAATTTTAGTTCTGCATGAATTCATGAATAGAAGCAACATGGTAAACCGATAAACTAAGAATTCTTTTAGAAAGATAAAATTCCCTACTCAGTTCCAAGAATGAGGTAATAAAGCATCAAAAGTGTTGATTTGACAGGATAATCAACTGACAATCTAACAGGACAAATGCAATATAAATCAATGCCAGAAAAAACGAAACACATATTTGAAGAGCTCCCGACAGTTTTACTAAATGATGGATGTTAGTCAACTGGTGAAAGAAAATAAGATGCCAAAATAATTAGTGGCAAAGCTGCCATGTCATTTCAAAAAATAGAAATTAGGTTTAATTCCCTTTAGATAGCTCTTCTGAAGCAATACTATATTAATATCTATACAAAAGTGACCATTCAAAGCTTTAAGGAGAACAAAATGTAGAACTTAATTTGTCTGTTTTGATTCTAAATCTTTAAGTAAATGAGAACATGAATAAATCCTTTATATAAACTGGCAAATGAAATGGACTACTGCTTGAATGGAAGCCTCAGACATCTTGTACTGATCTACAACTTTACATTTATGGTATTTCAGATATGATGCGATAATTACTACCTCAGATCTTTCAAATTTTATGTCTGCAATTTGCTGTGGTTCAATTTTATCACATTATAGAAATAACAGGAACAAATGTGTAAATTATCCACCAGGAGATGGTGTTCATTTGGGCCAAACTCCAATGTGGTATTACATTTTGAAAGCATTGTAAATTGTAACAAATATGACATATGTTGATGATGTATCTGGTACATAATGGATAATGCTTTTTTGATTCTGAATTGACATTGCCCAAGGCAATTCTATTATGCGTTTTTGAATAGTTCTAAAGGCTACTAATTATAACTTCTGCTTGAAGGATAATACAATGCTAGTTTTATTAAATGTACATCATTCATACATTATTTTCTAAGCCATCTGTTATCATGTTGTGGAGAATAACCATCTAACATATGACAGCCATATAATTGCATTAGAATATATTTGACACAGGAAAGCACACAACAGCTATAACTGGCAGCAGTAAACTAGTCCATAGTGATGATATATCTGCAATGCAGCAAGGAAAGCTATGAATTCAAGTTACTGCTAGAAACTTAACCAGACATTTTTACGAGCTTGGTGTTATGTAAACAGCTTCAGGCTGTTTACCTATATTCTCGCCAGTGCTGCCTAATTACACCTTCGTGAAATAATTCAATTGCACCTCTTTCTCAGCTCAGCTCCTACTGAAACCATCTCCCATCAGTTGTAAATCCCTAGACCTGACGATTACAGTACATTCCAGGCCAGCCTCCATCACGGTGAACTTCTTTAAATGTGAGGCATTCCAGAACTCTGCTGCCAAGTACCATTCCCCCTGGGATTATTGATGTAAGCTTCTGTTATGTTTAAGAAAGAACTGCAGATGCTGGAAAAATTGAAGGTAGGCAAAAATAATGGAGAAACTCAGCGGGTGGCAGCATCTATGGAGAGAAGAAATAGGCGACGTTTCGGATCAAGACCCTTCTTCAGACTGATGTCGGGGGGGGGGGCGGATAAAGAAAGGAAGATGCGGAGACAGTAGGCTTGTGGGAGAGCTGGGAAGGGGGAGGGGAAGGAGGGAGAAAGCAAGGACTTTCTGAAATTTGGGAAGTCAATGTTCATACTGCTGGGGTGTAAACTACCCAAGTGAAATCTGAGGTGTTGTTCCTCCAATTTGTGCTGGGCCTCACTCTGGCCATGGAGGAGGCCCAGGACAGAGAGGTCAGATTCGTAATGGGAGGGGGAGTTGAAGAGCTGAGCCACCGGGACACCAGGTTGGTTATTGTGAACTGAGCGAAGGTGTAGGGCAAAGCGATCGCCGAGCCTGCGCTTGGTCTCACCGATGTAGAGAAGTTAATGGTCAGAAGTTGAATTTGGAGTTCCCATCTTACGTTCCAAATGCTTACTTGGTTGCCTCTCTCATTATCACTGTAATCTCCTCCAGTCCTACAACCCTTGTAACTCTAACTCTGTCTTCTTGGTTCTTTGCATATTTATCGTTTCCACCATTAACCCCCATGCCTTTAACTGAAGTTTAGTTTAGTTTAGAGATCCAGCGTGGAAACAGACCCGTCGGCTCACCGAGCCCACGCCGACCAATGATCCCCGCACATTTATGCTACCCTACACACACTAGGGCCAATTTCCACTTATATCAAGCCAATTAACCTACAAACCTGTATGTCTTTGGAGTGTGGGAGGAAACCGAAGATGTTGGAGAAAACCCATGTGTTCACGGGGAGAACGTGCAAACTCCATACTGACAGCACCCATAGTCGGGATCGAACCCGGGTCTCCAGCGCCACAAGTGCTGTAAGGCAGCAACTCTAACGCTGCGCCACCGTGCCGCCCCTGGAATCTATGGAATTATTTCCCTAAGTCTCTTTACCATTGGATCTCTCTTTCCTCCAAATAATACCCTTTAAAATGTATGCTTTAAATGAACATTTGGCCATCTGCCTGATTACCTCCTTATAGGTATCAGGATCAAAATGTATTAAATGAAATAAATACCAACTCGTACTGACACAGCATATTTAACATTGCAAAATATTTCACAAATTACATGTTGGGTACCTTTACAACTTTGCATCAGAACTCAAGAAGAAAATTAATGTTGTGGGCAACCTCTGCCAATGTGCATGAGAGCTAAGTAATGTTCCTTTGTACTGACAGAATAGTTGCACAGATATACAGAGCTGTCACAGAGCATACTCACTCAATCATGTACTGGCTTCCTGCTGGGTTACTGATCAGTGCTCTCCTGTGCTGAGTAGCTCACATTAACATTGTGTTTTGACCCCAGATTTAATCAATGCTCAGTAAAGTAAATGCCTGAGAAAGCATTTGCCATTGGCTTGTCCTTCTTATGATACAATAACAGTGTGTATGATCATGAGAGGAATAGATAGGGTGAATGCAAAGAGTGTTTTCCAAAGAGTTGGGGGGGGGGGGGAGATTAAATAGATGGAGCAAGTTTTCTTTACACAAAAGGGTACTAGTTGCCAGAGGAGGTAGTTGAGGCAGGTACTATCACAACGTTTAAAAAACATTTGGACAGGTTTAGAAGGATATGGGACAAATGCAGGCAGGTGGGACTAGTGTAGGTGGATCAATAGACAATAGACAATAGGTGCAGGAGTAGGACATTCAGCCCTTTGAGCCAGCACCACCATTCAATGTGATCTTGGCTGATCATCCTCAATCATGCCTTATCCCCATATGCCCTGACTCTGCTATCTTTAAGAGCCCTATCTCTCTTGAAAGTATCCAAAGAACTGGCCTCCACCGCCCTCTGAGGCAGAAAATTCCACAGAATCACAACTCTCTGTGTGAAACAGTTCCTCATTTCCGTTCTAAATGCCTTACCCGGTATTTTTAAACTGTGGCCCCTGGTCTGGACTCCCCCAACATCGGGAACATGTTTCCTGCGTCTAGCGTGTCCAAACCCTTAATAATCTTTTATGTTTCAATAAGATCCTCTCTAATCCTCCCGGATTCCAGAGAAGACAAGCCCAGCCGCTCCATTCTCTCAGCATATGACAGTCCCGCCATCCTGGGAATTAACCTTCTAAATCTACGCTGCACTCCCTCAATAGCAAGAATGTCCTTCCTCAAATTAGGGAACCAAAACTGCACACAGTACTCCAGGTGTGGTCCCACTAGGGCCCTGTACAACTGCAGAAGGAGCTTGTTGCTCCTATACTCAACTCCTCTTGTTATGAAGTCCAAAAGGCCATTCGCTTTCTTCACTGCCTGCTGTACCTGCATGCTTACTTTCATTGACTGATGAACAAGGATCCCCAGAGCCCGTTGTACTTCCCCTTTTCCCAACTTGTCACCATTTAGATAATAATCTGCCTTCCTGTTTTCGCTACCAAAGTGGATAACCTCACATTTATCCACATTAAACTGCATCTGCCATGCTTCTTCCCACTCACCCAACCTGTCCAAGTCACCCTGCATTGTCATAGCATTCACCTCACAGTTCACACTGCCACCCAGCTTTGTGTCATCTGCAAATTTGCTAATGTTACTTTGAATCGCTTCATCTAAATCATTGATGTATATTGTAAATAGCTGCGGCACCGAGCCTTGCGGTACCCCACTGGTCACTGCCTGCCATTCTGCCATCCCTATTCTTTGTTTCCTGTCTGCCAACCAATTTTCTATCCATGTCAGCACTCTACCCCCAATAACATGTACCCTAATTTTGCCCACTAATCTCCTATGTGGGACCTTGTCAAATGCTTTCTGAAAGTCCAGGTACACTATTTCCACTGGCTCTCCCTTGTCCATTTTCCTAGTTACATCCTCAAAAATTTACAGAAGATTAGTCAAGCATGATTTCCCCTTTGTAAATCCATGCTGACTCGGACCGATCCTGTAACTGCTGTCCAAATGTGCCGCTATTTCATCTTTTATAATTGACTCCAGCATCTTCCCCACCACCGATGTCAGGCTAACTGGTCTATAATTCCCTGCTTTCTCTCTCCTGCCTTTCTTAAAAAGTAGGATAACATTAGCTACCCTCCAATCCACAGGAACTGATCCTGAATCTATAGAACATTGGAAAATTATCACCAATGCGTCCACGATTTCTAGAGCCACTTCCTTGAGTACCCTGGGATGCAGAGCATCAGGCCCTGGGGATTTATCAGCCTTCAGTCCCATCAGTCTACCCAGCACCATTTTCTGCCTAATGAGGATTTCCTTCAGTTCCTCCGTCACCCAAGATCCTCTAGCCACTACTATATCAGGAAGATTGTTTGTGTCATCCTTCGTGAAGACGGATCCAAAGTAGCTGTTCAACTCATCTGCCATTTCCTTGTTCCTCATAATAAATTCACCGTTTTCAGTCTTCAAGGGTCCAACTTTGGTCTTAACTGATTTTTTTCCTCTTCACATACCTAAAGAAGCTTTTACTATCCTGCTTTATATTCTTGGCTAGCTTACCTTCGTACCTCATCTTTTCTCCCTGCATTACCTTTTTAGTTATCTTCTGTTGCTCTTTAAACATTACCCAATCCTCTTGCGCCCGCTCATCTTTGCTACGTTGTACTTCTTCTCTTTTATTTTTATACTGTCCCTGACTTCACTTGTCAACCACGGTTGCCCCTTACTCCCCTTGGAATCTTTCTTCCTCTTTGGAATGAACTGATCCTGCACCTTCTGTATTTTTCCCAGAAATACCTGCCATTGGTGTTCCACTGTCTTCCTTCTAGGGTATCTTTCCAGTCAACTTTGGCCAGCTCCTCCCTCATGGCTCCATGGTCCCCTTTGTTCAACTGTGACACGCACACCTCCGATTTACCCTTCTCCCTCAAATTGTAGATTAAAACTTACCATATTATGGTCACTACCTCCTAATGGCTCCTTAACCTTGTTCCCTTATCAAATCCGGTTCGTTACACAACACTAAATCCAGAATTGCCTTCTCCCTGGTAGGCTCCAATACAAGCTGCTCTAAGAATCCATCACAGAGGCACTCCACAAACTCCCTTTCTTGGGGTCCAGTACTAACCTGATTTTCCCAGTCTACCTGCATGTTGAAATCTCCCATAACAACCCTAGCATTACCTATGCCATCATGCCAATTTTAACTCTTGATCCTATATCAGGCTACTGTTTGGGTGCCTGTAGATAAGTCCCATTTGGGTCTTTTTACCCTTACAATTCCTTAGTTCTATCCATACTGATTCCACATCTCCTGTTTCAATTTCACCCCTTGCAAGGGACTGAATTTAATTCCTCACCAACAGAGCTACCCCAACCCCTCTGCCCCACCTGTCTGTCTTTTATATAGGAGGTATACCCTTGAATATTGGTCATGTTGGTCGGTCTGTATAAATTGGGCGAAGGGCCTCTCTCCATACTGTATGACTATAGCATAGAATGAAAGCCATCAATTGCTCAATAGCAAAGGATTTCTTAAAATACGTTATTTTTGTAGTATTTACCACATTTATGTTTCTGAAGGTACTACTGTTATATTTATTTATCCAGATAGGTTTGGGTATTGACTATCTCGAGTCTTAAAATTAATTGCCTGAAATGCAAGTAGGTGTACGTTGCACTTCAAAGTGGGGTAGAGAACTGACACTTTTGGATTGGAGACCTGACAACTGAAAGGAACGTTGAATGTGTGCATCCATCATCTCCAGCTCTAAACCCTGACTGATACTGAAAAATCATCCCAGTATTTCATAATTTCAAAGCCAAAAAATATAGAATTCCAGGATTACCAGGACATACAGATGACCATAACTGCAGACTGAAAACACCAACCAGCTAAAGATTGAGGATAATTATAGATAGATAGATAGATAGATAGATAGATAGATAGATAGATAGATAGATAGATAGATATAATTTATTGCCACACAGCCAGGCTGGTGGAAATTTGGGTTGTCTGCAGCGATACAATAATAAAGAACACACAACCACAATAAAACTGTAACACAAACATCCACCACAGCATTCATCACTGTGGTGGAAGGCACAAAATTTGGCCAGTCCTCCTCCATTTCCCCCCCCGTGGTCAGAGTCCAGAGTCAGTCCAGGATCGGCTCTTTCTCACCGGAGACCGCGGCTTCAGATTGTTGTAGGCCGCAGGCCGGCGGTCAAGATTTAAAGTCCCCGCCGCAGCCAGAAGCACCGTAGACTGCAGGGCCGGCGGTCGAAGCTCCCCTCCAGGGGTGATGGTAAGTCCATGCTGGACCCGCGGTAGAAGTTGGCCACGGGCCGGCAGTGATGGCTTCTTCTTCCCCCGGGTCCCCAATGTGAGATCCCGGGCTGTAGACGCCGCACCAGCTGGAGCTCTGCAGACCGCGACTTCAGGCCGCGACTTCAGGCTGCCGGCTGCCCTGGGCCAGCGAAACGGAGCGCTCCCCTCCAGCGAGCCCCAGCGAGGGTCGCCCGCTCCACGCCGAGAGCCTACGCTGCGCCCGCCGCTGAAGCCCCGGGCGCGTCTCCGGGAAAGGCCGCGTCGATCCTTGATGTTAGGCCACGGGGGAGGCGACCTGGAAAAACTCGCCTCTCCGTGGAGGAGGCGACCGAAGCGGTTTCCCCCTTACCCCCCTCACACCACCCCCCACATAAAACACACAAAGAAACATTAAATACAGACTTTAAAACATACTAAAAAAATAAAAAAAGGTTGAAATCTGAGCTTTCTGTGCACTGAGATGTGTTACCTGGAGCATAGCACCATACTGCAGATGCTTGTTTAAACCGAAGATAGATACAAAAAGCTGGAGTTAGTCAGTCTGTTAGACAGCATCTCTGGAGAAAATGAATTGGTGACGTTTCGACCCAAAAGCTGAGTTTCTCCAGCTTTTTGTGGCTAGGCAACAGTTGTCTCCTTGTTTCAGTACATAACAGTTGCAGGTAGGTTTTAACACTTGGTTATTTTCAGCAGTGGAAATTACTTATTCACCCCACTGCCCTGGAGACTCAGGATAATTAAATTAATTACATTCTGCAGTTATCTATCCAGCAATTGGTGGATATCTACTGTGTGGCAAATGGTGAAAAATCTTCAAATTCCTTCTCTCAACAATTGCATTGCTCACCTTACTTACCTCTTTGTGCATTTCGCATGTATTCTCGAAATGGCCACCAATTACAAGACTTACCTTCAGCTGTCTTGCCGCATCCTCACATACTTACCACCACTTTAAGTCCCACTCGCACATCTCTGCTTCCACATATTCCCAGCGATCCAACTAAGACAGGCATCATCCATGCCCATTGCAACACACTCAGTTCCATCTGTCTTCTCAGATAAAAAGTCGTACAGTCAGCACTCGCAGTCGCAGGGCAAGATGCAAGCCCAGCTCATGTTGGGAATTATGGGAACAACTAGCACATTAGGCCACACAACGCCCAGTGCAGAAAAGGACCAAGGATCGTGGTGTGATGAGAAATAGGAGATTCATATTGACAACATTTGCAACCTTCAAAGAGATTGCGTGATGTGAGGGTCAGAAGTGAAAAGATGGGTAAGAGGTGAACACACGCTCATTGTATCCATGTTCTCACTTCCCATCTCTCCACATCATGATTACTTTTCATTTACAAGTTGCATCTGGTGTAAATATGAGTCTCTTATTTTTCCTCTGAAGATCTTTCCTGGTCCGAGAACACGAACGCAATTATCAAAAAAGCTCATCAGCGCCTCTACTTCCTGAGAAGATTACGGAGAGTCGGATTGTCAAGGAAGACTCTCTCTAACTTCTACAGGTGCACAGTCGAGAGCACGCTGACCGGTTGCATCGTGGCTTAGTTCGGAAATTTGAGCGCCCTGGAGAGGAAAAGACTACAAAAAGTAGTAAACACTGCCCAGTCCATCATCGGCTCTGACCTTCCTTCCATCGAGGGGATTTATCGCAGTCGCTGCCTCAAAAAGGCTGGCAGTATCATCAAAGACCCACACCATCCTGGCCACACACTGATCTCCCTGCTACCTTCAGGTAGAAGGTACAGGAGCCTGAAGACTGCAACAACCAGGTTCAGGAATAGCTACTTCCCCTCAGCCATCAGGCTATTAAACCTGGCTCGGACAAAACTCTGATTATTAGCAACCACTTTCTGTTATTTGCACTACCAGTTTATTTATTCATGTGTGTATATATTTATATCATGGTATATGGACACATTTATCTGTTTTGTAGTAAATGCCTACTATTTTCTGTGTGCTTAAGCAAAGCAAGAATTTCATTGTCCTATACAGGGACACATGACAATAAACTCACTTGAACTTGAACACTTGAACTATGGCCCTATGCATAGCATTTTCCTTTGGACAGAGAGTCAAGAACTGAAACCCAGGCAGTCACAGGGAGAACCTACAAACACACAGACGGCACCCCGAGGTTAGGATTGAACCAGGGTCTCTGGCACTGTGAGGCAGTGGCTCTATCGCTACGCCACTGTGTGCCACCCTGATTCTTCGTATTATTGTGTTTACATTGTCTGTTGTGCTGCTGCAAGCAAGAATTTCATTGTTCCGTTTTGAGACATATGACATTAAAACACTCTTGATTCTTGATCAAGCAGGGAACCAAAGAGGGTTCCTATCCTTTGATCAAATAGTTGATGGCCATCAACTCACTGCTGTCTAAAGGTTATTTTGAATGCGTTGTGTTACTGGGCGTGAACTAGGGCAGGGTATAAGAATTGTCCATGTGCCAGATTCCTAGGGGGACAAACTCCCTTGGGGGAGTGCCAGTGTTTCCCTGAGCACAGATTGACCGATTGACGTTTTTATGATCTCACACTGCGACGTCAGCTGAGACCTTGCTGTTGCCTGTCAAGAGGCTGACCAAAACCTACTACTGCTTTGACCAGGACAGATCAGGCTGAACCCAGAGCTGCACAGACTCATCTTTCCAAGCCATCTGCAGCCAGCTCCACTCTAAACGAATAATATTCCATCAGCCTGGCTGTAGCCACAGGGGAATGGGTCCAACAGTGCAATATTTGCCCATCATCTCAGAAGACCCTGAAGAAGTTGGTAGAAAGTCAATTCCTTGAATGGCTGTAGTACTTGCAGTGAATGAACTCTCATGTTGCTGTTCGGTATGGAGTCCTGAGGTCGAACGGTATTATTATTGACATTATTATTAGTGCAATGTTTGCACATTATCTCTGAAGAAACCGGTAGAAAGTCAATTCCTTGAATGGCTGTCGTACTTGTAGTGAATGAACTCTCATGTTGCTGTTCGGAATGGAGTCCTGGGATCTTGGTTGAACAATATTGGTATTGACTTATTATTACCACGTGCACTGAGAAGCAGTGAATAGCCATTGTTTGCGTGCAATCCAATAAAATCGGATAATACTATACATGAATACAATCAAGCTACATGCAAGTAGAAGTGCAAATATCCTTTCATGTCAGAATAGTTTGTGACTTGGTGATGATGCTTACAATTTTCAACCTTGTGTAATATTGTTTGAGCCGACTGGTTCACTGGTATGGTTGAAGATGCTTTGGCAACCCGTAGCCATGCAGTATGTATAATGGTACACACTGCTGCAGAATACCCCGCTGATGGAGAGGAGAAGTTGGCATAGTGTTTGGGGTGCTTAATGGACTAGTCACTCACATGGGCTGCTTTGGTTTGGATGATATCAAGGCCATGAGTTTTGTTAGGGCGGCACTGAATCAGATAAACAAAATAACATCACAATCTTGACTAATGGTTGTTGGAAATGCTTTTCAGTGAGTATTTTGCCACGTGATAATCTTCAGCCACAATCATTTTGTGTTTCATCCAATTAAGTTTCTAATCAATGGTAACTCCCACACGAAAGAAACTAGTGAATTTGCCAATTGAAATGCGTTTGAATGTCAAGGAAAAATGATATCTCAATGGAAATGTTAGTGTTTATCACATTCAGGGTGCTTATGTGACTGGGTAGATATTAGCCCAAGATGGATTCTTGTCCAGGTTGTGATACATGCAGGCCTGGCGGCTTCTTTTATTGAGCCTTGCTAATGCTTCTCAGTCCCCTGGCTGAAATCAAGAGGCAATCCCTCTGCACTTATTACATGCCCACAGAAGAAGGAAAGTAACTCTCCTCTCCACTTCTCTGCCCACATAACCACAGGGAGCCATGATAGGGCCAAAATATATAGGATTATGCCATTGGAAGAACCTCAGCATCCAGAACTACAGTGGAAATCACCAACTGGCTGCACTAATAGTGGTTCAGATGGCTGTCATGGATCTCGTTGTAAAGTGCTTTGTTCAAATTGGCACTGCTGTGGATTGAACCAGGAGCCAGACATGCAGACAATAACCTGATCTTATCCGCCAACAAATACCTGCTGGCAGCTCAGTGAATTCGCTTGCATGTTCACCAACAATTTATTTTTACATTTTTATTTCTGAAATGTAATAGATTAACAGGGCCAGATAATAAATAAATCATTTCTCTTTCTGCCTTGCTTCTCTCCTGTGCATCATGCACTTTGAAAGAAAATCCATAAAATTATTAAAAACATTGAAAATATCCTCATCCTAAAGGAGGTATCATAACATTATTGAAAGAAACTGGTTTAATAATGCTGTTCCTTTCTCGCTCCAATTACGATTTTGACTCCTGCTGAGACAGAGTTCCATGAATATTGGACTCACAGGGCTTTGCAATTGCTGCATACTTGCCTCCAGTCGGTTTTTACCATAGTAGATGTGGGTATTCTTTTATTTTTCAATCAGAAACTTGACGGCCAGGCCTCATTCTGTCCTCCCTGAAATAAAGACATTTCTATCAGGAGTTACTGAACATCAGTCAGAAGTAGGAATGTTGTCAATTTTCTACCTAGTGGTTCCAGGGCCTAAAGCTAAGGATATAAATACAAAATTAGCAGGCATCAAAGGAAAGTGGTTTTCAGAAGGTGTTTTTTTGAGCTGCTGAAATATGGAATAGCTTCTCAATTGCACAAAGCAATTAATGGTATATCATTAATGGCCTTTTTTAGATGTGGAATCAGGGCTGGGCTAAAATAACAAGAATTAAATTAATATTTTAAAAGCTACAGTTAGACAAAGGGGATCAATTACCATATGGAATAAATTAAGTTGTGTTCTCCTTGACTGGTATTTACATTGGTTTATTATTGTCATGTGTACCAAGAATCTTAGCTGGTAGTGCAGAGTGCCACCAAGGCAAATAATTAGTTATTAGGTATGTCAAGGGAGAAAATAAACAGATTGCAGAATATAATGTTGCAGCTACCGAGAAAGTGAAGATTGTAAAAAGTGCAATGGTCTCATCAAAGTAGATTGGAAGATGGGAAATTCATCTTTAGCATGGGCAATCTGTTCAAAAATCTGATAACAGCTGGGAAGAAATTGTCTTTGAATCTCGTGGTAGGTGCTTGCAGTCTTTTGCATCACCTGGCAGATGGCAGAGGGGAGAAGAGAAAACCTGAGGGGCATCTTTCTCACACAGATGCTGGTGGGCATATGGAATGAGCTGCCAGAGGGGGTAGTTGAGGCAGGTACTATAACAATATTTAAAAGACATTTGGATAGATGCATGGATAGGAAAGATTTAGAAGGATAAGGTCCAAATGCAGGCTGTGTAGATAGAGCATATTGGTCAGCATTGGACAAATTGGGCAGAAGGACTTGTTTGCATGATGTAGGACACAGTGACTCTGACTCTAAGTCGTAGCTCTGCTGCAAGATTGACCTTTCATCAGAATCTGCCAGACATGTTTGAGGCAGTCCTCCAAAGAATGCATCACTAGTCATCACTAGTCCTTACCTGGTGCCTCCAGAGTCCAAAGTCATGATGTGATTCTACCTTTGCATCTGTACCAAGAAAGCGTGCGATCAGGAAAACCTGGGCAATGGCAGTCAGCAGACCCAGCGCAGTGAGATCAGACTCAAGATGTTCTTTCTGGTCGCCTCTCTCAAGAGGCTGCATAAGCTGAATGCAAGTCAAGGACAACAGATGAAAGTTAGTTCAAATTGATAGATTTTATTTTCTCTACACTTTACTACTTTTCTCTCCTAGTTTGAATCCAAATAATCTTTTTAATGGAATGATAGATTACACGTATTTGAACAATTTTTATTTGGCTGCTTAAAGTAACTATCATATTTTTGTGTGACTGCATCTATATTGACTTGATGGTTCATTTTCCGCATGTGAAGAAAATGACAAAAGCCATATATTGTGATTAGTGAGGATTTTTCAAACGGTTTGGAAAATTAACTGCTTATTCATGTTAATCAACCAGAATAACACTTACTCAATTGGTACTGCATACTTTTCCATATCAATCACATCATATTTTTTTTTTCTTAATGAAATCTATTCAAAATGAGTAACTTACAAGGGGAGTATATATCAGAAGTTAAGTTAGTTCCATGTAACAGATATTCTGTTCAAACGTAAGTGCTGACTTAAACCACTGAAAATTATAAAGGTAGCTTAATGAAAATGGAATTGCTGCAGATCAATCCTTACATCTGTACAGATTAGACAAAATGGATTCTGTAAAACATTGCATTCCCAAAAGCTTATGCAATCAATAGACAATAGACAATAGGCAATAGGTGCAGGAGTAGGCCATTCGGCCCTTCGAGCCAGCACCGCCATTCAATGTGATCATAGCTGATCATCCCCAATCAGTACCCCGTTCCTGCCTTCTCCCCATATCCCCTGACTCCGTTATTTTTAAGAGTCCTATCTAGCTCTCTCTTGAAAGCATTCAGAGAACCGGCCTCCACTACCCTCGGAGGCAGAGAATTCCACAGACTCACCACTCTCTGTGAAAAAAAGTGTTTCCTCGTCTCCGTTCTAAATGGCTTCCTCCTTATTCTTAAACTGTGGTCCCTGGTTCTGGACTCCCCCAACATCGGGAACATGTTTCCTGCCTCAAGCGTGTCCAAGCCCTTAACAATCTGATATGTTTCAATGAGATACCCTCTCATCCTTTTAAACTCCAGAGTGTACAAGCCCAGCTGCTCCATTCTCTCAGCATATGACAGTCCCGCCATCCTGTGAATTAACCTTGTAAACCTGCGCTGCACTCCCTCAATAGCAAGAATGTCCTTCCTCAAATTAGGGGACCCAAACTGCACACAATACTCCAGGTGTGGTCTCACTAGGGCTCTGTACAACTGCAGAAGGAATCTGACTCAAGATCTTATTATCGTATTATCATACTCCCAATAAAATGTCTCAGATTCCAGTTCACCCTTGGAATACCTAAAGACCTTATCAGCTTTCAAACTATATTCTATCCCATATAATAACTACAGGGAAGCAGTCTTTGCAAAACTCTATCAATTGGTCTAATGCAGCATCAGCAGCATTTTGGATGGTTTCCTAATTCTCAACTACCAGAGGAAGAGAGACATACAGTATATTGTAAATTGTTGTATTTTTGGGACTAAAATGGTATTGCAGTCTTCAAAGCAGTAGGCATGGAGTAGTTCCCAAAGCTGCCTTTCTGCAGAAGGCAATATGCACTCTAGAATACTAATATGGTTCTCCCCGTGATAATGTGTAGATAGAAGTAATATTTCCATCAGTCTGCACCAAGAGACATGACCAGATACCTTTTCCTTGTTTACTTATTTACCAATATATTACCACAGTAAGTTGAATGAAAATAAATATTCTTGTCTTTAGGGTCCACTTTCTTATCACAAGCTTCAGCTTGAAATGATGACATTGAACCTGTAATAGCAAGCAACTTTTAAAATAGTTTTCATTCTTTGAAGTGATTTTAAGATCCTCTAGTGCAGTGGGCCTGATAAAATAAACCTTGTTGTTGACTGAATGCTTTTGAGAAATTCAACTATGTGGACAGGAATGTTTTTTGTTCTTTCTGGAATGATTTTGTTCTATGAATATTTATTAATAATTTCACTGCTTCACAGTGGAATAGCAATTGACTCTGGGAATTAGATAAAAGTTCTGACTTTGAATTATAATAGTTGCTGGTGAAAAAATATAGCCATAATTGTTCCTATTAACTCATAGTCTACTAGTGTGAACTCTGTTCTGTCCGTGGGGAATGGCAACTGATTTATTTAAAGTGTAGTTCATTACTGCTAAAAGAAACTAGTAAGAAAAATTCATCAAATAAAATTAATGAGAATTAGAAAAATCTTAATATCCTATCATTTAAATATGTTTTGCATTTGATCAGTGCATCTTCACTAGAAAACTACATTGATGTGTTGTGAAATTGTCTTAGAAAATTAACTATCTAGGCATTGGGACATAATCTTCCCTGGCTCGTCTCCAGTTGGTTCAAAATGCTGCTGCTCGCCTCTTAACTGGAACTCGAAAGAGGGAGCACATAACGCCAATTCTGGCCTCCCTCCACTGGCTGCCGGTGTACTTTCGAGTTCATTTTAAGACTCTTTTATTTGTTTTTAAATCTTTAAATGGCCTTGCCCCGCCTTACCTCTCTGAGCTGCTTCATCCCTAGGCTCCTGCCCGGTGCCTCAGGTCAGCTGATCAGCTGCTCCTGGAGGGACCGAGGTCTAAGCGGAAGCTCAGAGGGGATAGAGCCTTCTCTGTTGCTGCTCCGGAATTATGGAACACTCTGCCGTTGCACATCAGACAGGCCCCCTCACTGTCCATCTTCAAAACCAATCTTAAAACCCATTTCTATTCCTTGGCTTTTGACCCTGCATGAGGTTTTGCTCCTGTTTTAGTGTTTTTAAATTTTATTTTTTTTATTGTTTTTACTCTCTCTTTTAATGTTTTTATTGTCGTGTAATAATTTTTTGTCCATGATTAGTCATGTACAGCACTTTGTTGCAACAGTGGTTGTTTTTAAAGTGCTCTATAAATAAAGTTATTATTATTATATTATTATTAATCTTTTGTAAATGTTTGTACCGATGAAGGATATTTTTCTGTCCGGCCTAAATTTCCTACAAAAAAAAACACCTCCTTAAGTGGAAAGGAGGGGAAAGATGGCAAAGAGAGAAAAGCGAATAGCCATCTCACGATGGATTCAGTTACATGGTAGGAGCTAGGGCAATCCCATGAAAAAGTTTGTATTTATGTCTTTACCATTTCTTCCACTTTTCTTTTAGTGCAAGTAAATGCGTGATATATGCATTTGACATTTGCACCAGATAGGTAGAGTGGAATAAACAAGGAACATGAGTAATTAGTTCTCCATCTCCCCTAATGATTCATATTCTTGGCACCACATGCAGTTGTAGTAAGAACCCACACATAGTTTACAAAATGCATCGAGCCTGTGTCCATACACATATACTGGCCAGTATTCAGCATGAGAAGATGAAATCCTCTGGATTGAAAGGATTCTGTGTGAATATTCTGGACAAAGATTGATACAATATTTGCAATGATGAAGGCTACACTTATATGGTATGGATTGTGAAGCAATTTTAGGTATGTGTGCAATACGATAAAAGAGCTAACAATGTGGCCAATAACAAGAGAATTTCTCTGAAAAAGACATTGTGGTTGATTAAATGAGTCAGTCATTGAAGTTACTAAATTCAAAAGGCACCAAAGCAATGTAAAACTTTGGATAGGGTTTTGGTGGGAACAGTATCAAAAAATGCAAAGTACCTGTTATGATTAAGCTGGACACTTTGGAAGCCTTGCTGTAAACAATTAGATGTGCAAGACTTTTAGTTTCTGAATTAAATCTTTCAAAATTCTTTAGATTCTGGAGTAGTTCCTGAGGATTGGCGGGTAGCAAACGTAACCCCACTTTTTAAGAAGGGAGGGAGAGAGAAAACGGGGAATTACAGACCAGTTAGTCTAACATCGGTAGTGGGGAAACTGCTAGAGTCAGTTATTAAAGATGGGATAGCAGCACATTTGGAAAGTGGTGAAATCATTGGACAAAGTCAGCATGGATTTACAAAAGGTAAATCATGTCTGACGAATCTTATAGAATTCTTCGAGGATGTAACTAGTAGCGTGGATAGGGGAGAACCAGTGGATGTGGTGTATCTGGACTTCCAGAAGGCTTTCGACAAGGTCCCACATAAGAGATTAGTATACAAACTTAAAGCACACGGCATTGGGGGTTCAGTATTGATGTGGATAGAGAACTGGCTGGCAAACAGGAAGCAAAGAGTAGGAGTAAACGGGTCCTTTTCACAATGGCAGGCAGTGACTAGTGGGGTACCGCAAGGCTCAGTGCTGGGACCCCAGCTATTTACAATATATATTAATGATCTGGATGAGGGAATTGAAGGCAATATCTCCAAGTTTGCGGATGACACTAAGCTGGGGGGCAGGGTTAGCTGTGAGGAGGATGCTAGGAGACTGCAAGGTGACTTGGATAGGCTGGGTGAATGGGCAAATGTTTGGCTGATGCAGTATAATGTGGATAAATGTGAGGTTATCCATTTTGGTGGCAAAAACAGGAAAGCAGACTATTATCTAAATGGTGGCCGACTAGGAAAAGGGGAGATGCAGTGAGACCTGGGTGTCATGGTACGCCAGTCATTGAAAGTAGGCATGCAGGTGCAGCAGGCAGTGAAGAAAGCGAATGGTATGTTAGCTTTCATAGCAAAAGGATTTGAGTATAGGAGCAGGGAGGTTCTACTGCAGTTGTACAGGGTCTTGGTGAGACCACACCTGGAGTATTGCGTACAGTTTTGGTCTCCAAATCTGAGGAAGGACATTATTGCCATAGAGGGAGTGCAGAGAAGGTTCACCAGACTGATTCCTGGGATGTCAGGACTGTCTTATGAAGAAAGACTGGATAGACTTGGTTTATACTCTCTAGAATTTAGGAGATTGAGAGGGGATCTTATAGAAACTTACAAAATTCTTAAGGGATTGGACAGGCTAGATGCAGGAAGATTGCTCCCGATGTTGGGGAAGTCCAGGACAAGGGGTCACAGCTTAAGGATAAGGGGGAAATCCTTTAAAACCGAGATGAGAAGAACTTTTTTCACACAGAGAGTGGTGAATCTCTGGAACTCTCTGCCACAGAGGGTAGTCGAGGCCAGTTCATTGGCTATAAATATAAGAGGGAGTTAGATGTGGCCCTTGTGGCTAAGGGGATCAGAGGGTATGGAGAGAAGGCAGGTACGGGATACTGAGTTGGATGATCAGCCATGATCATATTGAATGGCGGTGCAGGCTCGAAGGGCTGAATGGCCTACTCCTGCACTTAATTTCTATGTATGTTTCTATGTTTTAAAAAGCAAAGAACATTATGAAACTTGATGTTGTTACTGAAATTGCATTTACACTCAACAATGCTCTCCAAGAGGGGGGAAGGTATTTTGTTAACTGTAAATTAGTTTTAGTTTGCTTTATTATTGTTACGTGTACTGAGAAAAGCTTTTGTCTGCGTGCTCTCCAGTAAAAAGGGGTATACGTGAATACAATTAAGCTGCCCACAGTGCAAAGATACTTTGCGATGTAAAGCGCCTTGAGTATTAGAAAGGCGCTATATAAATCCCATCCATTATTATTATTATTACAACAATTAGTTAAAAGATATAAAACTGAAGTTTGATAAAGTCCGATTAAAAGGTCTCCAATGAGGTAGATGGGAAGTCAGGACTGCACTCTAGCTGATGAGAGGACGGTTTAGTTGCCTGATAACAGCTGGGAAGCAACTGTTCCTGAACCTGGAGGCATGTGTTTTCAAACTTCTATATTGGTTGCCTCATTGGGAGTGGGGAGTGGAGTGACCAAGATGAGACCAAAATTTTAAGTTAGGTAGCTTTAGAAAATCATTAGAAAATTATCAGAAAGTTAACAGTTCAATGTTAAGAAAAATTGCATATGCAACAGGAACAATTGAATTCCTCAGAAATTGAGGAAAAACACAGTGGAACAGCAAATCCAAACGATGGCAAACATCTTGAGTAAGTTTGCCCTCTCAATGAAGGATCCGTATCAGCAAGATCAGTGCACATTTGCTGGTGGTTTAGCTGATGAGTGAATCCAATCCAGTTATTAAAGAGGCAGGGTGGGAGAAAGTGTAGTCCAGACAACTGTGATAGTCATTGTAGGTTCATAGTAGATGTCTGTCAATAGACTGTGCCCTGTGATGGAGACAGAGAGATCAGGAAATAAAAGAGAGGTGACAGAGATAGTCCAAGTGAATTTGAGGGTTGGGCGGAGGTCAGTGGTGAAGATGATAAAATCAACGAGTTTTCCATTGATGCAGTAGGAGGCAGTCCTGTTACAGTCATTGATGTAGTGGAGAATGGTGCCAGTGTACATTTGGAACAAAGATTGTTCAGCGTAACCAACAAAAAGGCAGTCCTAGCTGGGGCCCATGTGAGTGCCCACCTTTAACTTGAGGAGAATGGCAGGAGGCAAAAGAGAAGCTGTTGAGAGTGAGGACAAGTTCCACCAAAGCAGAGGAAAGTCTTAGCAGAGAGGAACTGATTGGGTGTCTGTTCAAGGAAGAACTGGGGGTCTCAGAGACCTTCCTGGTAAGGAATGGAGATGTAAGCGGACTGGACATCCATGGTAAAGATGAGGGAATGGGGTCCTAGTAATTGAAAGTTATTGAAGTGTTGAAGAGCATGTGAGGTGTCTTGGATGTAGGTAGGAAGGGACTGGACAAGAGGGGAGCAAGATAACATTGAGGTATTTGGTTCGGCAAGGCAGGAGCAGGCAGTAACAATGGAAAGCATGGATTAAAATTTTATAATACCGCACTGTACTGGCCAGTGAGAACAACAATGGAACATTGTGCTCAGAGGGGACACATACCTTCAGTGATATTGGCAGAAAGCAGAACAACTTTGAGACAGAGGGTTGGTCGGTGCATTGATTGGTAGCAGATTGTTCAATCTTTTGTCAGGACATATCCCTGAGTAAGTTCAGCTAAGCACCACTGATGAAGAGTGCAGTGAATTTTTAAAATATAGTCAGGGGAACTATTGGAGACTTTGGACAAATGTACGTGTTCATATACGCATCAAAACAAATAGAACACCTGTGGTTAGAGATGATTATACTAATTGACCAACATTGACAAACAAAGATTGTCTCAGAAGTTTGTAGCCAGACTGGAGTGCGGTGATCAAAAGGATGATTAGAAATACTATTCATAAAGGATGCAAAAATATTCACAAAACTTTCACTGGTGGATTGTTATAATGCTCATAGTCATATCAAGCCATAAGCCTCATAATGCCTAATATGAAGTAAAGAACCAAGTGGAGAAAGAATTAGACAAATTAGAATGAATTAGTGTTCCAGTGAATACAATTGTTGGGACGACAGATGGCACAATGGGCTAAGTGTTCGGCTGGCGACCGGAAGGTGGCCGGTTCGAATCCCGCTTGGAGTGCATACTGTCGTTGTGTCCTTGGGCAAGACACTTCACCCACCTTTGCCTGTGTGTGAATGTGTGTGAGTGATTGGTGGTGGTCGGAGGGGCCGTAGGCGCAGAATGGCAGCCACGCTTCCGTCAGTCTGCCCCAGGGCAGCTGTGGCTACAGAAGTAGCTTACCATCACCGAATGTGACTGAGGAGTGAATGAATAATGCGATGTAAAGCGCCTTGAGTATTAGAAAGGCGCTATATAAATCCCATCCATTATTATTATTATTAGTATGGCTCTAACAACAATAGTTTCCAAATCAGATGTTTTTTAATATGTGCTGAAGAAAATCACCATCCATTATTTGCTTCACACAGGATCTATGTACAGAACTAGCAGGACTCAAAGTTTTCACCAAATTATATGGTCAATTGAATGCACTTATGGAGGATTACCAATGTTTGACTAATAACAAACAACGGGGGATGAACAGAAAATAGCTTCTTGTTAGAAATCATCTCTGATGCCACCATGTACAAGGTACTGTAAGTGTGGATCATGGTTATCAGTGTCTATACAAACAAAATGATGTACCAATAGCTACTAGAACAACAGAAGAACATCTTTCCAATAACAGAAGTGCTCAGCAGGCCATCAAATCACAACATAAAAATGAAGCAATGATGCATTCATACAGAAAAAAAAGTAGCTTAGCCCGATCTAAAAAAAAGGGAAATGAATGGAACCAGTAAAAAAAAACCATAATTAAGGCAAATAACTTTAAAATATTGCAGGACCGTATGTTACAGGAGCATCCTAGAATCTTTGTCAGATTTTGCAATCGTACTTACATCATTACATTGGTTACTGAAGAAGGACGAAAAGATTGAATTATGGCAAAACAAAAAAAATGAAGAGCATATGCTTTTTGCAAAATGAGTCCAAAAAATTAGTTTTACATTACAGTACCTATGTTGAAAATTGCATGTAATGCTTCAGATAATGAAGAAAAAATCATTTGCTTTTAAAACACAAATGCTGGTGAAGAGCGAGAGAAATGAAGCATAAATTGAGCAAGATCCATTTGGAATCAGGTTTGGAGTGAAAACTTTACAGCAATTCCGATCAGCCAGACTTTGTACTTTGCTTACAGTTAGCAATTCGCGATCCTAAGTCAGTAACATTGGCATTGACGACATCTATAATGCAAACGTTAGGCCCTTCTCTTTTCCTTGAATGATTATGAGATCAAATATTGAACTTCAAAGCAAAATGCAATTTTTGATACATTGTCAAGTTTATCATTTGGGAATTCAAACAGTGCATGAAGAGATGATTTTCCACTGAAAATAGTAGAAGATGATTCTCTGATTGCAGCAATGGTGATAAGAGAAGATATAAAATGGTATTAATCTTAAGAAAGTCTATGAAAAAGGCATGGACTGAATCAGACTAATTAATGTCCAGCCAAACACATGGCATCATACCATAACTAATAATATTAATTGATGACAGACCAACGTAGTGTGAAATAGCTACAGGAGTTTGTCACCTTGGTTCTTTGGGAAAGATAGATTTCATACTGAACATGTATTATAATCATGAAGACAATTAATGAAAGTTCTGGTTATTCATTGAGAACTTGCAGAAGTGGTAGACAAGTATAGTGTCTGTCAAGATTGTAAAGCTAAGCCAGTGAAGACATGCTCATGAATCTGGAGGTCGCCAAGGAAAACCTTTCCCTTGTACTAGAGGGATTAATAACTGAATATTTATAAAGAGTAACAAAGTATTTTGAAGAGGAACATGTTGGAGCCTGTACTATAAAGGAGAGCATATTATACAAGAACTGAGATCCATTATTTTTCATGTCATAGCTTACAATAGAATTAAACTCAGATAATGGTACTTTACGATAGAGTACTTCATGAAACAAAATGGTATTAAATACAAGCTTCCTTCACCACATCATCCAAAAGCAAATGGTATATAAACATAGAACATGGAAAATAGGTGCAGGAGTAGGGCATTCGGTCCCTCGAGCCAGCATCGCCATTCAATATGATCATGGCTGATCGTCCAAAATCAGTACCCCATTCCTGCTTTTTCCCGTTAGCCCTAAGTGGTATATCTAACTCTCTCTTGAAAACATCCAGTGAATTGACCTCCACTGGGTTCTGTGGCAGAGAATTCCTCAGATTCATGACTCTCTGGGTGAAAATGTTTTTCCTCATCTCAGTTCTAAATGCCTTACCCCTTATTCCTAAACTGTGGACCCTGGTTCTGGACTCCCCCAACATTGGGGAAATTTTTCTTGCAATCCTGGAGAGATTGGTGGGAATTGTGAGAAACGCTGAAGAAACAACTATTGAAAGGGTGATCAAGTTTAATAACGAGGGATCTCAATTAGCAAACTTCTTGCTAAACTATAGAATGATTCCACACATTCCTGCAGAGATACTAGTGTATAGTAGATTCAGAAAATGATTGAGTGTAAATCAGTTTATGTTAAGAGCACCAGCTGAGATGTGAGCAAACTGTGTGGCTTATCACTCAAGCCATGCAGAAAAAATGTTTCAAATAATAACCTGACATTTGGAAATGACATGCCTTATGGGGATATTTTGTTTAAGAAAAATACATAAATGTATATGTGAATAACAATTCCTGCAACTGATAAATAAGGGAATATCGAAGAATTGTGATTGTGAGTGTTTTCTCAAGGTTAATCCAACGGAGAATGTGGAACACACATTGTGCAATTCGACGAAATATAGTCAATATAGTGACACCTTCCTCTAGTCAAGAAAAGAATGCAACTGCAGAGAGATCTTTCTTTCTGGACAGATCAAGGAGGCTTTGATATTCTTTTTAGAGGCTAAATCTGTAATTAACATAAATAACAAAGAGAGCAACAGCATATCATAGGAAAGTAGATGCAAGTGTCAACATATTTCCGTGCTTCCCTAATGCGGCTTTTTCACGGGGCGACTTGACGCAAGATGTAACCAGAGTGAAGTGGTCGTGGTCTAGCACGATATCACACGATATAACGGGGGGTAGATAAAGAGTTCCCACGGTACTCGGCATTTCTGTTATTTGTGCGAGTGACTTGTCCGTCTCCCGAGCTTTCCCGTTAAATCTTGAATGAACATTGTGAAGTGTTGTTAAATCATCACATGGCACAAATGATGTCACTTTTTTTTCACACACTATAAATATCCTCCCTTGGTTGAATTGGCTCATTTGGAGACATGTTTTACTGTGTATGTGGGAGACACAGATGGACTGAGCACAATACCTCGGTCTTACTGTGTGTGGGAGAGGGGGAGAAAGAGACGTACACTCACAGAGGCAGAGTCTCTCAGCCTGTGTAAGAGGGAGGGAGGGAGAGAGAGAGAGAGAGGCACACACAAGGTGGATGTGAAATCTCACCTGCCTGTTTCAGTGACAGACACCCGCCGCCAGTAAATGAAGACACCCCCATCTGTCTCCCCCTCCTCTCCCTCGACTCCCCCACCTTTCCCTCCCAACTCCAGTCCCGTCCCGACCCCCTGGGAAACTGAATAGAGCAACAATCAACTGCTGCCCGTGCGCTGATATGACAATAAAGGCTACTTTACTTTACTTTACTTTACTGAGTTAAAGAGTTCCCACGGTAGACTGTAAAACTGGGACCCTGGTTCTGGACTCCCCCAACATCGGGAACATTCTTCCTGCATCTAGCCTGTCCAATCCCGTAGATACTGATTAGACCGGTATCTATTTATTTACTTTATTAATGATTTCAATTAAATATTGGGAACATCAGGCCGCAAACGTTATTTCTTGAGTGTTAGTGCTGGACTTTGACTCGACCTTCCTAGTTAGCCGGCGCCTGAGACTGAGCCAAGCAATGTCCAGACCTGACTTCAACACAAAGTGATGGAGGAACTCAAAGGGTCAGGCTCGTCCAACGCTCTGTGTTTTGCTCGTGATTCCTGCATCTGCAGTTCCTCGTGTCTACATACCAGAGTTGCCACTTGACTCCGAGATGACCATCACAGAGCATACGGAAGATAGACACGAAATGCTGGAGTAACACAGCGGGACGGGCAGCATCTCTGGAGAGAAGGAATGTGTGACGTTTCGGTTCGAGACCATTCTTCAGAGTCTCGTCCCGAAACGTCACCCATTCCTTTTATCCAGATGCTGCCCGTCCAGTATTTTATGTCTGTCTCCAGTATTACTGTGTCTATCATCGGCGCAAACCAACATCTACAGTTCTTTCCGACACATTAGAGGATACCGTCTCGCCATCACTCGGATTACCCGCTTCATTTCCATAACGTTGCCACCTCTCTTTACTTTGCTTACTGAAGCCTGATCCTTGTCACACCCAGTGCTCTATCGTCCAGCCTCTCATCTTTCAATCGGGTTCGGCCAGGAAGGAACTGCAGTGCTGGATTAAAACGAAGATAGACACAACATGTAGCTCAGCGGGACAGGCAGCATATCAGAAGGGTCTCGACCCGAAATGTCACCCATTCCTTCTCCCCAGAGATGCTGCCTGTTGCGCTGAGTTCCTCCATTTTGTGTCTACCTTGGGTTTATCCAGGATCTCCCCGTTGATGTCCTAACTCGCTTTGGTTTGTTATTATTGTCTCATATCGAGAACCAGCAGATACAGGTTTAGGTTCGGGGGGAATGATTTAATGAGAGCCTAAGGGGTAACTATTTTACGCAAAGGGTTGTGGGTGTATGGAATGAGCTATCCGTTAAAGTAGTTGAGGCAGGTACTGTCGCAATATTTAAGACGCATTAGACTGAAGCATGGATAGGATAGGTTTAGATGGTTATGGGCCAAACGCGGGCAAGTGGGACTAGTGTAGATGGGACATATTGGTCGGTGTGGGCAAGTTGGGTCGAAGGGCCTGTTTCTACGCTGTATGATTCTATGCAGGGAATAAACTTTTGTTTGCGTGCTATACAATCATATCAGATAATGCTATACATGAATATAACCAAGCCACGTACAGTCTGAAGAAGGGCCTCGACCCGAAACGTCACCCGTTCCTTCTCTTTAGAGATGCTGCATGTCCCGTTGAGTTACTCCAGCATTTTGAACCATCGAGTTACTCCAGCATTCTCTTTAAACCGGCATCTGCTGTTCCTTCCGACACATGCACAAGAACACCAGGTAGAGCGAAGAGGAAAATACCAGAGTTCAGAATATATGTTTTCAGGACAGTTCCAGGGGGGAAAAGTCCAATGTCCGCATTGAGGTAGGTCGGGTCAGTGCCCAAACGAATGGAAGGAAGAACCGTTCTGAAGCCGGATAAGAATAGGTGGTCGGCGCGGACTCGGTGGGCCGAAGGGCCTGTTTCCGCGCTATATCTCTAAAATCTGAAGTTAGGTAATGTCTAAAGGAACTGCAGATGCTGGTTAATACGCACAAAAGGACACAAAATGTTGGTGTAACTCAGCAGGTAAGTCAGATCTGGGAAGAAAAACATAAAAAGCTGGAGTAAGTCAGCGGGTCAGGCAGCATCTCTGGAGAAAAAGAATAGGTGGCGATTCGAATC
Organism: Amblyraja radiata; assembly: GCF_010909765.2. Classification (NCBI taxonomy): domain Eukaryota; kingdom Metazoa; phylum Chordata; class Chondrichthyes; order Rajiformes; family Rajidae; genus Amblyraja; species Amblyraja radiata. Next base: position 31,631,022 of record NC_045961.1, read on the forward strand.
GGAACCCTTCTTCAGACATCCTAATCGGAATTGAGTCTGAAGATGTGTCTCGTCCCGAAACATCAGCTATTTTTCCCCAGAGATGCTGCTTGACTCGCTGAGTTACTCCAGCTTTTTGTGTCTGTCTTCGGTTTAAACCAGCATGTGCAGTTCACTCCTTACACGGGTCTCTGGAGAACATTGATTGGTAGCGTTCCGGACCCTGCTTCGGAAAGGCATCGATCGCTAGTCGGCGAGGACTCCGAGCTGTATCTCTCAAAGAAGTACATGTGAAAAATTTCTCACGGACCATAAAAATGCGGGACCTTTCAGTAAAGTCCCTTTTAAAGTCCCTTTTAAAGATTATAGTTATTTTCTTGCATCTCATTAACATAACTCATGAATAAGTTGATGTCCATATGCGGATGCAAATCTTTATTTTTTAAATTCAATCCCACAGAAGACAATTTTTACTCACCTTCTGTCCCCTCTGTCCAGCTTCCGGGTTCACCGTTCGCAGGAGTTCCCACGGTAACCGCAAGAGTCAATACGGATATCGCACGGATATCGCACTGGCCACTACGTTCATATAATGTTGCAATGCTCAACCACAAGTGTACAAGTCACTCTTGGAGAAATTCAAACTTGCTTGAATTTTCTCCCGAATCACCAAGTTACACGATTACCTGCCGTTAGCGCCACGGTGGTCCACGAATGCCGTACTGTTATCGCACGAGGTTCCCACGATGTTAAACTCTGGTTAACTCTTGCGTCAAGTCGCCCCGTGAAAAAGCCGCTTAATGATTCAATATATTCCTGGCACAGCATACTGTTATAATAAGAACCTACACATACATTGCACTGCTGAACATCATACAATTTCACATGCATTATGAGTGTCTGACAATTTCTGCTTTTGCTTCAAATGCTGAATAAAATTAAATGTATCTCAGGAATCCTCAAGACATTTCAAGCATTTTTATGTTTAAAATTAACATTCACAAGCTGGTCCAATGACAGCAGATGTGTAGGGGGTAATTTTCAACATTTGCTGCCTGACAGTAGCTTGATGAAAGAGTACCAAATGAGTGGAAATTATCGCTGCACCCTGGTTTTTCCACTGGAGGTCCGAGCCAAGCTTGAGGCAAATTTCATGACATGGGAACTGGCCGATGACTTGCTATCGCACAGTAGGTGAGCTGCAGCAACGTGCCTGCTTGGTCTTCATGAGTTGCCTGCGGCTTTTAAACGAGGCTTCAACGTGATCGGGTCTCATGCCAACAAGAAATGGACAGATGGCTCCACTACCATTAGGGGACTGCACTAGTTGGCTAAAACACCGAAAGCTGATAATTTCTCAATATGGCAGCGTAAAATTTTCGCAAGCTTGTAAATCATGCTGTCCTTTCATTTTCCTCCTTTTACAAATTTCCACAAAACAAATGCCCTTTTGAGGTTGGCGAAAATGTTACCAAGCCCACTGTAATGTAACACGGTAATGTTACATTTATGTGGCAGCTTATACACATACCCTGGTGATGATGCTCCTTTCAGTTAGCTCTGTTTCACAAGGTAGAATGTGCATGAATACTTCTACTATTTGGGACTAAAATAAATAGATAAAATGGATCCCTACAACAATGTTTGAAATTGCTGCAAAGGGAATACAGGGCACAAGGTTAAAATATTAAAGATGCACAGATAATTAAAATGTATTTACTTCACCCAGGTCAGGACCAATCTGTGGAAAAGACAGCCCAAAGAAACACATATTACTAGGTGACAGGAACATCAAAGGTGTTGGTACAGGTAAGCAGATGAATGTTGCTAATGGGAGTCAGCAGCTTCATGCTCCATGCAGTCATGGTCTCATTCATCCTTTGTGATCTATAAGAGGACTGTATTGGGGACTATTGAGAATCCCTATTGCGTGCAGTCTGAGCTTTCAGTTCAGTTCAGTTCAGTTCAGTTCAGTTCAGTTTAGTTTATTATTACCAGTACCGAGGTACAGTGAAAAGCTTTTGCTGCGTCTGATCCAGTCAGCGGAAAGACAATACATGATTACAATCGAGCCATTTACAGTGTATAGATACATGATAGTGGAATAACGTTTAGTGCAAGGTAAAGCCAGCAAAATCTGATCAAGGATAGGCCAATTGTCATCAATGAGATAGATAGCAGTTCAGCACTGCTCTCTGGTTGTGATAGGATGAATCAGTTGCCTGATAACAGCTGTGAAGAAACTGTCCATGAATCTGGACCAACATGACCTTGCATGACAATAGTTTCAGGTATTGTGTTCTTGTTGTTTGTGCTGAAATGGGGCATCTATACAAACACACATATGCTGTATCATAGAGGGTAGCAAGTAAGTAAATGTAGTTGATCAACATTGCAGTGTTCGAAAGACTGGCCTACAAAACCTGCACAAGTTCTGACCAAGCTTTCCATTAATTAAAAGTCTAATTCCCCAAATTATGCTCATTTGATTTCCATGAATTTCTTCTCATGAATGTTTCATTACTTTTGGAAGATAGGAGGTCTAAAACAATATTGCTTACTACCAATCTTTAGAAGTCCTGAACTTGTAGTCGGAATCATGCAGAACTAATTTCTTCACTGCCAAAGGAAAGCCAAGGTGGTGTACCTTAATGACTACCGTTCAGTGGCTCTGACATCATCATGAAGTGCTTCATGAGGCTGGTCTGCGTGTACATTAACTCCAGCCTCCCAGACAGCCTTCATCTCCTGCAATTCACTTACCATCACAACAGATCCATGACAGATACCATCTCCCTGGCCTTATACTCATCGCTAAAACATTTGGATAACGCTAGACTCCTCTTTATTGATGACAGATCTGCCTTCAACACCATAATCCCAACGAAACTCATCTCTAATCTCCAGGACATAGGTGTCAACATGCCGTCTGCCACTGGATCCCAGAGTTCCTGACCTATAGACAACAAGCAAAGAAGAAAGGCAATAAAAATCCTCCATGGTAATTCACAACGCCAGTGCCCCCCAATGATGTATTTTTAGCCTTAAACTATATAGTCTACGCAGGCCAAAATATGCCACCTAATTCTGCAGTAACTCCTTTTATGAGTTTCTTCAGTGGGCCAGATTTCAAGCAATGATGAGATGGAGTACATGAAGGTGGACCTGGTGCAGGATGCTTTGTAACGTTGTCAGCACCCTTTATGTGGTGACTATTTGCATACCTTGGGTATGCAAGCAAAGAATTTCACTGTGACTTCACTGTTTCATTCATTCATTCACCGTTTATTTATTTACAGGTTCAGAACCACCATTAAGACTTTAGAAGGTACACAAAATTGCTGGGGAAACTCAGCGGGTGCAGCAGCATCTATGGAGCGAAGGAAATAGGCGACGTTTCGGGCCGAAACCCTTCTTCAGACTGATGGGGGGTGGGGGGGGGGGAGAAAGAAGGAAAAGGGGAGGAGGAGGAGGAGCCCGAGGGCGGGCGGATGGGAGGGTGGGAGGAGACAGCTAGAGGGTTAAGGAAGGGGAGGAGACAGCAAGGGCTAGCAAAATTGGGAGAATTCAATGTTAATGCCATACGGACGCAAGGTCCCCAGACGGAATATGAGGTGCTGTTCCTCCAATTTCCGCTGTTGCTCACTCTGGCAATGGAGGAGACCCAGGACAGAGAGGTCGGATTGGGAATGGGAGGGGGAGTTGAAGTGCTGAGCCACCGGGAGTTCAGGTAGGTTATTGCGGACTGAGCGGAGGTGTTCGGCGAAACGATTGCCCAACCTACGCTTGGTCTCCCCGATGTAAATCAGCTGGCATCTAGAGCAGCGGATGCAGTAGATGAGGTTGGAGGAGATACAGGTGGCTGGGACAATCCCAATCTCTCTCTCCCCCCATGTCTGCCTTCCGCAAAGACCGCTCCCTCCGCAACTCCCTCGTCAATTCTTCCCTTCCCTCCCGCACCACCCCCTCCCCGGGCACTTTCCGTTGCAACCGCAAGAAATGCAACACCTGTCCCTTCACCTCCCCCCTCGACTCCATTCAAGGACCCAAGCAGTCGTTCCAGGTGCGACAAAGGTTCACCTGTATCTCCTCCAACCTCATCTACTGCATCCGCTGCTCTAGATGTCAGCTGATCTACATCGGGGAGACCAAGCGTAGGTTGGGCGATCGTTTCGCCGAACACCTCCACTCAGTCCGCAATAACCTACCTGAACTCCCGGTGGCTCAGCACTTCAACTCCCCCTCCCATTCCCAATCCGACCTCTCTGTCCTGGGTCTCCTCCATTGCCAGAGTGAGCAACAGCGGAAATTGGAGGAACAGCACCTCATATTCCGTCTGGGGACCTTGCGTCCGTATGGCATTAACATTGAATTCTCCCAATTTTGCTAGCCCTTGCTGTCTCCTCCCCTTCATTAACCCTCTAGCTGTCTCCTCCCACCCTCCCATCCGCCCGCCCTCGGGCTCCTCCTCCTCCTCCCCTTTTCCTTCTTTCTCCCCCCCCCCCACCCCCCATCAGTCTGAAGAAGGGTTTCGGCCCGAAACGTCGCCTATTTCCTTCGCTCCATAGATGCTGCTGCACCCGCTGAGTTTCCCCAGCAATTTTGTGTACCTTCGATATTCCAGCATATGCAGTTCCCTTTTGAACATTAAGACTTTAGACTTTACTTTTAGACCCTTAATGTTAGATTCTGTTTATTGTTTCTCTTTCAAAATGGGTTTATTTAGAGTTATCCATGTTAATATTTATGCATTTCATTGTAGATTCCAAATAACTTTTCAGCAATCTGATTTATCATTACTCAGTGGAATTCTATTGAATTCTACTGAATTCCATCTGAACATGAAAATCAAAATTGTATTATAAAGTCATGTTTGCACTCTTTCTTTTTCATTCGTTTAATCATCTTCTGAAATAATTTCTGTAGATCTGCAGGGCTTAATATACTCCTTAAACATTCCAGCTAACTATATTTTCTATGATCTTTAGCTGCCACGGGAGGTAGTTGAGGCTGGGACAATCCCAATGTTTAAGAAACAGTTACACAGGTACATGGATAGGACAGGTTTGGAGGGATATGGACCAAACCCAGGCAGGTAAGACCAGTGTAGCTGGGACATGTTGGCCAGTGTATGCGAGTTAGGCCAAAGGGCCTGTTTACACATGGCATCACTCTATGATTCTATGACTCTTTGATAGGTATTAATAGCCTCACGCATAACTTTCTCAAATAGATTATCTACTTTAGACTTACTTACATGGTTTCTAACAAGACAATTGAGTTAATCATACATTAAAAGCCAGAGGAATTGATACAAATAAAAGGGACAAGAGGATGGGGAAGAAGGGGAAGGATTTTGGGAGAAATTAGTGCACACCCAGGTGTGGCACAGGGAAGAGAGGGGCAAAAAAGGAGAGGTGGGGGTGGGTATTGTTTCTAGGTTAGTTACCTAATATCAGAGAATCGTACTGTTGAGTTGTTAGCAACCCAAATATAATATGAGGTGCTGTTCCTCCAGTTTTTTGTTGGCCTCAGGTTGGCAATGAAAGAGATCCAGGACAGAAAGCTCAGTATTTGAATGGTTAGCAACCGGGAGATCCAGAAGACCTTGCGCAACCAAGGTTGACCAAGCACAAGTCTTCGGCAAAATCGTTGCCGATGTATAGGGGGTCACATAGGAAGCACTGAATGCAGAGATGGAGTTAGAGGATATGCATGTGAACCTGGAAGGGCAGCTGGGCTCCCTGGATTGATGTGAGGGAGGAGGTATAGGGACAGGTTTACATCTTCTGTGGTTGAAGGGGAAAGTACCTGGGATGGTATGGATGAGTAAGGATGAGTGAACCAAGGTGGTGAAGAGGGGGTGGTTTCTGTGGAAAGCAGAAAGGGATGGAAATGGGAAGGTGTGATAGGTGGTGGGATCGCATTGGAGGGGGCTTAAATGTCAAAGAATGACATGTTGGATGTGGAGGCTGATGGGATGCAAGGCAAGGGCCAGGGGAACTCTTATTGGGGAGAGGGGGAAGTGAGAGCAGAACTAGGTGACACAAAAAAGACACAGGTGAGGGGACCATCTCAGACAGCAGGGGAGAAACCACGTTTACAAAAGAAAGAGGACATTACAGATGTCCGACAGTGGAAAGCCTCAGGTTGGGAGCAAAATATGCCGGAGGAGGGGAAATTAAGAGTTGGTAATTACATCTTTGCAAGAGGCAGGGTGGGAGGAGGTGAAATTACAGACCACACTTCTCCATTTCTTATCAAGTGCTGTCTCAATGGCTAACAACTCACCCAAGAGTGAACCCATAGTGATTCAATGAAGTGAAGTAGGTTGGCCATGCAGGTGACAGTTTGGTGGTTTGAATTCCAAAAAAGTCATACTTTAGAAGTGATCTTGGCCAAGAACAGGTCATCCATCCTGAGTTTATGTACTGTTTATATACAAACTAACAGATGCTTTGCAATGGGTTATCCAGCTGCCACAGAGCTGCAGGCAATTTGTCTTGACACCAGCTCGAATTATGTCACATCAAATCCAGGAAGGATACAATCTAGTTAATACATTGATGTCCATTTATCGAATCCTATGTAGAGCCAACTGTGGTGTCTTTATTTAAAACGGTCAATGGCATTTAAAACCTAATCTGCAGTAAAATCTTTTAAAATATCGTTCCCACTCATAGATAGGCTATGGGTAAATTTGGTTATTAAGAATGTCAAATAAAGATTTAACACTATCTATTGCTCTGGGACAATCCATCTGTGTATTGATTTGCCATGTGGTAACTTGACTACATTTTATAAAATTAAGAGGGACATAGATACAGTAGACAGTCAGACAAGACCAGAGAGCATAGCTTGAAGTTTAAAGAGCGTAATTATAAATGAGACATGCAGGGCAGGTTTTGTGAATTATGGGTGCCAGGGATGGTGGTGGAAGCAGAAACAATAGTGGCAATAAAAAAAACAGGCTTTTAGATAGATACATGGAAATGCAGGGTAAGGAGGGATATGGATCATGTGCAGATAGAGGAAATTAACATCATCAGGATTGGCACAGACATGTGGGCTGAAGGGTCTGTTGATGTGCTGTACTGTTCAATGCTTACCAACTCTTTTGTCGTTGGCAGGTAGAGCAAGGTTGGTGTGGCTCTGTACCTCTTCCCTGTACCCCATCTCATCATCATCACTGATCCAGCCAATAATAGTGGCAATTTGTTGGAACAAAGTCATCCACGCATTTCTTGCTGAAACTGGTGATAGCTGAGGGCTGGATGAAGTGGTCTTGACCTATGTAACAGTTCATGACTCAAGGCAGTCCTGAAGTAGACCCACAGCCTTCTCAGATTACTGACATATTACTCTCTTCTTAGGTGCCTCACAATTCAATCACTATTGTTCAGCTGGTCAGAGCAGCACCAGCAGAGGATCAGACTGGCAAAGGATATAGCAGGATGGGTACTTGATGGTGATGTAGCAGTGGATCTACAGCTTCCTTTGGAACAGACAACAGAGGGTGAAGATACATAACACCTTGGGACGACAGATGGCACAATGGGCTAAGTGTTCGGCTGGCAACCGGAAGGTAGCTGGTTCGAATCCCGCTTGGAGTGCATACTGTCGTTGTGTCCTTGGGCAAGACACTTCACCCACCTTTGCCTGTGTGTGTCCTTGGGCAAGACACTTCACCCACCTTTGCCTGTGTGTGTGGATGTAATTATGTGAAGCACTTTGGGGTCAATGCAAGTTGACTAAAAATGTGCTATATAAATAAAGAAATTTAATTTAATTTTTAATTTATATCTCACCCCCTGCACCTCAGCACAGGAGCCCCTCAGGGCTGCGTCTTGTCACCCTGGTTATTCTCACTCTACACAAACCAATTCACATCCCAGCATAGTTCAGTTAAAATATATAAATACGCAGATGACACAACCATCATAGGTCTCATCTCGAACAATAATGAAACAGAATACCACACTCAAACACACAAAGCAGTCACTTGGTGCACAGATAATAACCTCTTACTGAACACATCAAAAACACACGAACTCATCATTGATCTCAGACGTAAGGCACAACCCAAGACCCCCTACTCATCTCAGGCGAACCCATATCCACCACTGACTCATTCAAATTTCTTGGCACTCACATAAGCAATAACCTCAAATGGAAAATCAATTCAAATCACATCTACAAAAAAGCCAACCAAAGACTCTTCTTCCTCCGCCAGCTCAAGAAGTTTAGAGTAAGGAAACACCTCCTATTCCGATTCTACACAGCCATCATCCAAAGCATGCTCACTTCATCAATTACAGTCTGGTTCAGCAGTTTAGACACTCACTCCCGTAATAAATTACAGCGCATAGTTAACAAAGCATCCAAAATCATCAGCACTCCCCTTCCATCAATAGAATCACTCCATCACAAACGGTCCGTGTCAAGGGTGAAGAAAATCATCTCTGATCCCTCCCACCCAGCTCACCACATCTTCCACCTGCTGCCATCAGGAAGGCGCTACAGCTCACTGCCTGCCAAGACATCTCGATTTAAAAACAGTTCTTACCCACATGCAATCCGAATTCTGAACACACTTTGACAACAGCACATATCCTCCCCATGCATGTACTGTATATTGTATGATGTTGTGTTTTATGTTATGTTTGACGGGAATCAGTCTACCTTGTAACATCCTGTACTGAACCTGAATTCCACCAACTTGACTGTGTGGTCATTAAATAATCTAATCTAATCTAATCTAAGAGGATCTCAACATCAGTGGAGGGAATATTATTGTTTGTTTTTTATGTGTACATATGTATGTATGTATATATTAGGTATGTTGCAAAGCGTACCTGAAGCGTCGCTGAAAATCTGTCGCTGCGGGTGTGCGCGATTTTGGCGCCGTTTAGAGGGGGGCGGGTTTAAAACGCGATTTTCTCTAGGCTGTTCAAATCGAAGATGTTCAGCCTAGTTAATTATTAACGAAAAATCGCTGGAAGACCCCGTCGCAAAAGCTATTATTAGTTTTAAAGGCCTCGTAAAATAGTTATAGTAGTTTAAAAATCAATCTCTAAACCCGCGACCGCCAGCAGCCGCAGGGTCTCATAAAGCAAATAACTGAAGGTATGCTGTATATTTTGACATTAAAAAGGGCTTCTAAAGATCCCTTTATACAAAGTTTAATATTGCGAGTAGCTCATTTTGGCCCCATTATATCCCGCAGTATTTTTCTGGGCATTTGAGGGCACAAAACTACCGCAATGTGAACGTTCTAAACCAGCGCGTTCACAGGATCCCACTAGAAAGCTGATTTAAATGGGCATTTATTTACAGCAATTGAACACTAAATTCCTTCCATTTGGTCTATAAATTAATGTAAATGAGATTTAAAAATCATGTTTTATTGTGAATTATTTGTGAATATTATTTGGACATTTAGGCTATTTAAAAATGTTAATCATTTGTTAAGAAATGGATAGATGTTTAGATCTAGTAATTGAAGTCTGAAATTAGCTACAATTAGGTAACTAACTAATTATATGCTTTAATTTCAGGTCATCCAAGTAAGATTATTTTATATTTGTTTCAGAATGCTTCAATCTATGATAACTGAAAATTTCATTCAGTTCTCTTAATTTTTAAGAAAGTTATGGGCTTTTGACTGTTCACGATCACAGCTTTTTTGTTATGTCCATAGAAAATCAATAGGGAACAAGATGCTCATTTCCCAGTATGAAAATGGCCATAATTTTTTTAATACTTGAGATATGAAAGTGAATTAGGTGTCAAATTAAACTTATTTTTATGCTTTATCTGATGGGATAAATTGTAGACTTGATTTTTAAAATCTCAAAATTTTGTAACATTGCTATATATATATGTGTATATATACACATACTGTCATATACACATTATATATAATATATGTACACACATACATATACAGTATATATGTGTGTGTATATATATTACATATATATATGTGTAAATGTGAGTGGGGGGGTATACAGTATACACACACTGATGTTTTCTTGTTTATTATATTGTTTTCAGTGTACTAAGTTTACATATTCTGTTGTGCTGCTGCAAGTAAGAATTTCATTGTTCTATCTGGGACATATTACAATAAACCACTCTTGACTTGACTCTTGAATGGACAAACTCCATTTCAGGTTGGATCCATTCTATAGTCCGAGTCTGAAGAAGACCCCAAAATGTCATCCGTCCATTCCCTCCATGAATGCTGTCTGACCCACTGAGATCCTCCTCCACTTTGTTTGTTCCTCAGGATCCCAGTGCCCGCAGTTTATTGTGTCTCCAATGCATTCTTAACTTTGTTTCCTTGAAATCCTGAGGATCATTGAAATCAATGTTTGAATTGTGCAATCTTGCAACCTATCACAAAACAAACAATCACAAATTACACTGGTTTTAATTGGCCTGGGCAAGAAATATGACATCGGTGGCAGTGAAATCATTCATTTTTTAAAATAAATGTGCGTAAAATCTCTGTTCTTCTCAGCATTCGTTACTTTTCAAGGACGGAGCTGGAAATGAATCCTAACATTTTCAAACTGAAGGCCTTGCAATTCATGTCATGTTTTCATTTTAAATGACTAATTGTTACTTTTGGCATGATTCGCTTTTCAGTGAAGAACGAAAGGCGATGGATCGTGGGCAAAGTATGCGTCAGTCATGTATTAATGAAAATAGATAAGCAGCAGCTCCTACACTAAATTAATTAATTAATGATCATGTTTTGAACCAGGAGGTAAAACGAAATGTAATTAAATAAATCCAGATCATTAAGTCCAATGCAGAAAATAATCTCGGTTCGCTGGAAACGGGGCCCATCTTATATTTTGCAGCGGTAAATACCTTCGGAAGACAAAACTAAAGTTAGTCAAAGAATAAAGACAAGGTCATATTGCAGATGGAGAGCTTTTTTTTTGTCAGGATAGAACCATTTCAAATGAAAGTTCTATACTTGAGACAAATGTTGTTTAAAAAATGCATCAAGCTTCCTGCACTATCTTCATCTTTTGTCTCATCTATATTTAGGAACAAATTGCCATATTTGGTCAGGAGAGTTTCTATCGCCTGAAATGACTATTTCACCCAGTGTAATAGCTCAGTTACATTGTTCAGCCCCAAAAAAAAGATTTTGATGTTGTCCTTTTTTAAGATTTGCCATTATATTAATATCAAAACTTAAATAAATGTGCAACTTTTGTAACTGTGACTTTTGTACTCCATAACTCGGCAAATGTTTTGAATTTTTTCACCTAAAGGGTGGTGGATGTATGGAACGAGCTGCTGGGGGGGGGGGGGGGGGGGGGGTAATTGAGACAGGGACAATCGCAATGTTTAAGCAATTAGACAGGTACATGGATAGGACAGGTTTAGAGGGATATTGGCCTAACACAGGTATTTAGATGGGCATGTTGGTCGTTGGGCCGAATGGCCTGTTTCCACACTGTATGACTCCATAACTATATGACTATATAACTAATAGTCAAATTGTAATTATTTAACAATCATGACAATCAGCGATTCACCTCTAATGCAAATGCATTTAGTTATATTGGATTTTGGGGCAAGTCCCTTTGACTTAGTTATTATATAATTTCCAATTGAATGTGCCACATGGTCCTTGTCTGCAGATTTGGGTCGGGAAATGCAATGCTTGCATCATGACACTCAGCAATTATAGAACATTTATAAGGAATCATTTGAAATAAAGAGATAAATTCAGATTAAAGGTGATGCACAATTCCAAGGCCTAAGTTCAAAAGCTTCCAAATATAATTTCAGTAAATGCTTTTGCTTCACAGTGGTGAATCACTGATTACATGGCAATTAAGTAATTACAGCTTGAATGAGTTACAAATTTGTTGTTTCGTTTAATAATAATTCCAGATATTGAAATAGAGTAGTGATTGTCAATGGTATCATCGCCACTAATTAACAGTTCAGAGTAACATTACGCGGGCACAGTTAAATCAAGTTATTTGTGTCATTGGAACATTTTGATAGTTTTTGGTTGCTAAATGTTACCTTTTTCATAGCCATGACTCCTGTGTATCAGTTGGCAAATATAATAGGAATCTGAGTAGCAGTTAGGAAGACTGCAGTGTTCATTGTACTCATTATGACAATTTCTATAATGGCACATGCAATTTGTTTAAAGAAAGCAGCAAAAGTAAGGGCTTCAGCCAACATTCCAGAACCATTTTACATCCCTGGGAGCTTCAGTTTTTCCCCCTCCTGTGTGCGATAGATATAATGTCATTTTCAGCTGTTCAACCTAATAGACAACTTTAACAACTAAGATAGCTCTTCATACCATAGTTCCTTCGAGGTCACTCCGAAAGCTGGCTTTTTCTGCATTCATCATTTCTTTACTACCATGCTTGATCAGTAGGAAACATCACCATCCATCACTAGCACTGTTTGTTGCACCATCATCAATTCCCTAGCTTTGAAACAGATTTTCAGATACTGCCTACCAGGATCTCCAAAGGCACATAGTCTGATCACGAATTGCCATCATGATTCCTTACAATAACCCAGAATTATACATTAATTGGAAAGGACATCTATCCCTTTACTTATAAGATGTACCATTCACCCATTTTATAAGAGTCGCTATATCTGAATTAATTCTTTCCAGCACTGGCACAGTTTTAAGAATGAATTGTTTTATTTTAGAGATACAGGGTGGAAACAGGCCTTTCAGTTCATCTGTCGTCCATACACTAGTTCCATTTTAATCCCATGTTTGCACCCTACATACTAGGGGTACCTTACAGAGGACAATTAATCTACAAACTTGCATGTCTTTGAAATGTGGGAGGAAATCGGAGCACTCAGAGGAAACCCATGTGTTCACAGTGAGAACATGCAAACTACATCTAGACAGCACCCATAGTCAGGATCGAACCCAGGTCTCTGGCACTGTGAGGCAACAGCCTTACCGCTGCACCACTGTGCTGCCCTTGCTCCATTGTGCCGCCCAGAATAGCTGAATGTTATAAGATGCCAGCTACCTCTTACTCCAGCTGGAGTGAGAAGGTTGTTGTACTGACTAGAATACAAGTCAAGAGTGTTCTATTGTCAAGTGTCCCAGATAGGACAATTAAATTCTGACTTGCTGCAGCACAACAGAATATGTAAACAGAGTATACTGTAATCAATATAATAAACAAGAGGAAAAAGTATATATACACTTACTCACAAATACTCACAAATACACACACTCATACACACACACACACACACACACACACACACACACACACACACACACACACACACACACACACACACACACACACACACACACACACACACACACACACACACACACACATATATTCCAAATGTTAATGACTATTGTTAAAATTGAATTTAGAATCCAAATTATTTTTTATTATATTATATTAATAATGGAGATCATGAAGTTCCCTCTGTAATCCAATTTGTTAATTAGTTCGCTCTCTGAGCAGAAACTTGTTCTCACTTCTAATCTGGTTCATTATTTTTAGCAAATGGAATGGAGGATTTAAGGTTGGAAACTGTATCCATAACTACACATGCACCAGGGCCAGAGATGCACAATTCTCAATTTCTCATAGCAGTTTGTTGAATGGGAACTTTCTACTCTATGGTGTGAAAGGGAAACATGATCAGTCGAATCGGGCCACGCGGCAGAAGCTCCCAATGGGTCGCGGCTGTACCCCAGCATCAGGCCTGGCTCACCCACCGCCTGGAAGGGGAAGCTGCTGAACCCGGCTCCTGCTCACCCCCGAGGACCAGGAACTGGAGAGGAGGGTTGGAGGGAGTCGGCAATGGCGGCGGATGCTAGAACTAAAGGTCGATAAGAAGAACCGGGATCTTAACTTCTGCACCCTCATGGTTGGCTGCAGAAGGCGCCACCAGGGTACGGCTGAAGGTGGCCGGGCAAGGAGAGCGACTGCAGTTTGCGGGATGAGCCGGAGGGAGGCAACTGTTGCAACAGGTCTTTAAGGCCATCTGCAGCTGGGATTTTGAAAATGGCGCCAACTCCTGGACAACTCTTGCATGTGGACTCAGTGGGCTGTTCTATACATTCTGTACACACCAGGGGATTGCACTTGCATATGGAAATAATCTTACTGATCTGTATGCAGAACAAATTTTCTCTGTACCTTGGCAAATGTGACAGTAAAATACCATTGAACATGACTTAGGGTTTAGTGTCACCTTCTGCTAAATCTCTCTGTATACTACATCACTGTAAAGCCCGAGAAAAACATGCCACTAGATTTCTATGAAGCCTGTACATCCTATAATTCAGTACATCAAATACTGTTCCTTTCAATAAAAATGTTTTATTTTCAATGAAATAGAACAAAAAGCTAATTGATAAACTTTAGAATAAAAGTTAAAATACATAATCTAACATTAACACCATGAAACCAAGCTCATGGCAATGCTTATTAGTTGAGAAGTTAGTGCTGCAGGTGGGAAGATTAAATCTCGCTTCACTCCATTACCACCTTCTCTTAGACAGCACCCACCCCTCATCCTTACACACGTCTGACTATATCCAATGAAGGCACAGTGAAAATGACCCATGCAACTTATCTTTTCTGAGCCCTCTGTCCTCCCACCAGCTTCTCTTTAAACCACAGCGGTATGAACATTGACTTTTCTAACCAATTAACACTTGTTTTCTCTTTCTCTCCATCCCTCCCCTTCCCAGCTCTCCGACCAGTCTTACTGTCTTAGACTGAATTTTTATCTTTGTTTGCTTTGTTGTTACCTTCTCCCAGTTTACAATAATCTATTCTATATTTTCCTTAAACTACATTCCCTTTGTCCTGTTTTCACACCTTACACTTCCTTATCTATGTATCTCCCTCTCCCCTGACATCAGTCTGAAAAAGGATCTCAACCCGAAGCGTCGCCCATTCCTTCTCCTCAGAGATGCTGCCAACGTTACTCCAACATTTTGTGTCTATCTTCTCTTTTTAACCCATGGATTGCAAAAACCATCCTGATTGATATATGATGATCAGTCTCTGTTAATATCATTGGGGATTGACTGCAATCTTAAACATAGATCTTCAGTAGGGTTTTGCAAGGCTAGTACATCAGGAACAAGAGCCAGAGCTATCTGCTGTATGAAAACATACACTGAAGGTCACTTGATCATGTTCCAGGAGTTCAACCTTTTAAAATCACTCCCTCCTCCAACTTTCCAAAGGTCTTTTTCACTCAAGTGAAATCTTCTGGACTCATCCCTGCTGTTTATACCAAGGACTTATTTAAATGTACCTTCCCTGCTGGGTATAAAAATCAGCAAAATTCACAACTTTGTAATGATTTAGGTTTAATGCGTTGAAAGTCACTTGCAGTTTTTCTGTTTCAGGTGTTGGTTGACTTACTCTGCAATTTCAGCATCTTTTGGTGCCATGCTGATTTCCAGCCAGTTTCTGCTTTAATTTCTAACCTGTTCACATGGCAGCAGGCAATCCCTTGCTGGGAGCTCATTCTCCAGTTTCTAGCTGTGCTCACTCAAGTCTTCTCCCTATCACATGCTTTTCAAATTTCTCCTTTTCCAAGTTTGGACAATAAATTCTCTTGGAATTTAAAATCCCCTCTGTCCTCCTTTGCACTCTCACAGCAGTAAATCTTATCAGAGAGAACTTCAACAGGAAATTGGATATAAGGTCAACATGTACTAAACTACTGTCATTAAATACATATAAATATAATTTCCGCTGAATATATGTTGATTTGTTTTCAATAAACAATAACTATTAACTGCAAGTACAGGGAAAGGCAGCATGTTATTAACTCAATGCGGCTGCCAAACAGCTCCTTGCAATTTTACAGATCAAGGCTTTTCAGTCTTGTCTACTCAAAAGTAGCAGCTCCCTCATTTTATTAAAAAGCTACGATCTCTCTTGAGCTTGGAGAAATTGATTTTAATCTAAATATTGTAAATCACATGGATGTGCATTGACAATGGATACAGGCCAATATTTTTTGGCTCAATATCTTTTGAGCCGACTCAGTGGATGCCTTTACAAGGCATGCTCATCTTGACCAGCTCAAACAGTAATTGCTTTATCTGCCGTAAATAATTGCTGACTTGTCTGAGAACTGATACACTGCATTCTGCAAACCTTACCCAAGTTTTGGTCTTTTAAGCAAACTGATGGAAAACACCTACGTGTGATAAGGGTAAAAGATTCGGGGGCTTCGGGAAAGTAAGTGATAAACAAATCAGAAATTATATTTAGCAGTTACTCTCAATGCAGCAGCCAAAAGTAACCCCCCCCCCCCCCCCCCTCCTGTGTAGACATGCAGAATGGAGTTAACTTCAAGGGAATAGATTTTAATTTTCCTAAATGTCTCCTTTTAAACAAGGTATCCAGACAATGTTGGCTGCAGCTGAGCTTGAGTGCATGATTCTGAGCTTCCATTTCCCAGGTTGAACTTTTTTTGTGCTGGAAGCTGAGGCAGCAGATCATGCATTGTAGTTCAATATACATGTGTGTTCAAGGAGGTGGAATCA
The DNA here is from genome assembly GCF_010909765.2 of Amblyraja radiata. Classification (NCBI taxonomy): domain Eukaryota; kingdom Metazoa; phylum Chordata; class Chondrichthyes; order Rajiformes; family Rajidae; genus Amblyraja; species Amblyraja radiata. The sequence goes on from NC_045961.1 coordinate 31,647,571, forward strand.
AGCATCCAGTCTCATTATTCCTGCATTAAAGCTCATGCAGACTTTCTGATGGACCTCTTAATGCATCAGGCATTTAACTGTGCATCAGCATAAGTTTGTAAGGGAGATTTATCCATTGTTGTCCTGATCTAAATCCTCTACCGCAGGAAATGTTCATGATGTTGCTCTCTGGGAGACTGGTGCTGTGTCACCCTCTCCACTACCTTTGGCAATAAGCTACTTCACTTGTAATCTTCAGATGCAGATCCTGCATCTTAGCTATCCTCTAAATTTTGCTGAATCTACATTTTGAAGCTGTGCTTCCAGTGATTAATTTGAGGAGCAGCATTTTTACGTTTTGATTGTCTACTTGCTCTTCCATAACTTAGTAGCTATTTTATAAACTGATGATCTGCTGGTGTGATAGCAGCATTCGGACTGGCACGTGGATATGCTGGGAATGGAGAGATAATATATAGGCAGAGGAGATTATTTTAATTTGGCATCATGTTTGGCATGGACATTGTGGGCCAAAGGTCCTGTTTCTGTGTTTTACTGTTCTATGCTCCATGTTCATATGTTCTATGAGAAGGACATATGAATGGGATTGTGGTCTGGGCTCTGAAGGAAAAACAGAGGAGCAATTTACACCATCACACATATAGAAAATAGGGGACGTTGTTGAAAGGGAAATGGGGTAAGGAAAGGAGGAACGTAAATGGCTGTGCATTGATTTAAGGACCTGTATCACTAACACGACTTTTCAGCAACTGTATTTGACCTTCAAGCTCGAGGGCACTCGCCTGAAAAACCGCGAGCTGGATCGACCGTCAGCGATGAAACCGCGAGCCGGATCGACCATCTACACACACACACACACACACACACACACACACACACACACACACACACACACACACACACACACACACACACACACACACACACACACACACACACACACACAAGCAAATCGCAAAGGCAGGGGCCAGGGAAAGCGGGGGAGAAAAGGAGATTGCCTATGGCTACCTCGACTGCCTAGCATCCCCACTCCACTGCACTATGAGTTCAAATGCTGACCATGCTGACTAATTTTTACTTGTGGAAAATTTTTCAACATGCTGAAAAATTTTCCTCGACCACACTGAGGCCGCGAGTATGCGGGAACTTCCCTCAAGCATGAAGGAGAGTTCCAGTGACTTCCTAGGACCTCCTAAGACCATGTGTCGACCATGTTGTGAGTTTGAGTTGAGAGCAAACTCTTCTAAACTTGCAAATTAGGTTGCCGCAGTGGGACAGGCCCTTAATTCTCATACCAACTCCAGCACCAGTCACAACAAAGGGCACTAACAATGGAGAGCTCTACATCCATCAAGGTTTCATGCTCTTTTCTCCCACTATTTCACTGATATTGAGAGAGAATGGAAAATGCATTCAGAGGATTTTACAATGCATTTGGGTGATGTGGCTGTCTGTTCTTTTTAAGCAGTGTCCTGTGGTTGAGGATAACTTTCTTCCACTCTTGTTCTGTGCGTTAGAACTATAGTCATATAATCAAATAGCATGGAAACTGTATTTTGTCCCAACTCCTTTGTGCCGATCAGGATGGCATATCTAAAATGGCCCCTATTGCCCGCATTTCAGCCTAAGTTCCTCATTTTCAGCCTAATGCCCCTGTCCCACTTAGGAAACCTGAACGGAAACCTCTGGAGACTTTGTGCCCCGCCCAAGGTTTCCGTGCGGTTCCTGGAGGTTTCTGTCAGTCTCCCTACCTGCTTCCACTACCTGCAACCTCCGGCAACCACCTGCAACCTCCGGGAACTGCACGGAAATCTTGGGTGGGGCGCAAAGTCTCCAGAGGTTTCCGTTCAGGTTTCCTAAGTGCGACAGGGGCTTTAGCCTTTCAGTTAAGTTCAGTTCAGTTTCAGTTCAGTTTAGTTTATTACCACGTATACAGTAAAGGTACAGTAAAAAACCTTTGTTGTGTTCTAACCAGCCATTTTCCTATCCATGTAACTGTCCAAGTGTCTTTTAAATGGTGTTATAATAGTCATGGTGTTATATGTGGATAACATGTATACACTATACATTTATAGTGTTAGAAATGTTATGGAAACAAGAGGGCTGATTGATGTCAATATGCAATCGGACTTTGCCACAGATGACCAGGAGATGCTTGATGGTGGTGGTGGGTGAGTAGTGTGAGATATCACAGGCTTCTTCCTCTATTTGTGTAGGTGTTCGGATGGAACTGACAAGTAGCGACAAGTGAGATTCCCTGCAACATCCATGAGTGTGTCACATCTAAGCAGCTGGCGTTCATTGTTTACAAATTACGACTTGTGGCACTATAATTCTGCCAATTGTATGAAGGTTTGGTGAAGACCATGAAAGCTAGGTATGGGTCTAGTTAGAGATTGTCATTAAGTGGAAGTGGATGAGGTTGGGGGGGTGGGAGGTGGGGGGGGGGGGGGATGGGGGGAAGGGTGGGGGGAGTGGGGGGAAGTGGTAGAATGATGAATCAGCCATGTTTGAGACCAATTGTGGGATATGGTTTTACTGTTTGGTCACCCAGTGAGATCATTGAATCTGCTCCATCTGGTCACTAAATCCAGGTCTTCGGGCATTGACTCTGGCAATGGCTCCCAGTATTTTTGTACAGTTTGTATATGGAGTCTTCTGAACTCCTGTGGGCAGAGCATCTCTCTCCTCTCCTCCATCTCTCTACCTCCTCCAGCAAGACTCACATCTCTTTCTTCAATGGCTCATAGGTCAGACTGGGTTCCGGAGCACTGATGTATCCATATCACAATAGACAATAGTCAATAGTCAATAGGTGCAGGAGGAGGCCATTCGGCCCTTCGAGCCAGCACCGCCATTCAATGTGATCATGGCTGATCATCCCCAATCAGTACCCCGTTCCTGCCTTCTCCCCATATCCCCCGACTCTGCTATTTTTAAGAGCCCTATCGAGCTCTCTCTTGAAAGCATCCAAAGAACCTGCCTCCACCGCCCTCTAAGGCAGAGAATTGCACAAATTAAAGGTGCTACAGGACTGGCCCCTGCTGGGGTTTCCAACCAATGAACTCCATGGTAACCAAATAATATTCATAGGACAAAACATGCTTCCAAAATTAGAAGCAATATCAATGGTTCAACTGCGCAACCATTTTTGGGATTATCAAATTTTTGGCAGGTTGTGCAACTATTAAATTCCACTGTGATGATATATTTCTTGTCAAAATGATGAATATTTTTGTTCATCCTCCCAAGACCATTTGGATGCACAGCAACAATTCTTCCTTATCTATTGTGTCACTTACGATTGGATTACATTTCAAAGTACTCTTGTTCTCAACAACATGCTGCTAGCTCAGAATGTAAGATCTAAATGTGAAATGAGCAAAGAGAAATGACCATTTAAAAGTGTCTGACGGCACATTTCTCACTCTAATACCAAGGCCTCAGCCAAAGATGTCAAGATAATAAAGCTAACAAAACCCAGAGGATGATACGATATATTTAAAGCCAGCCGATGAGCATTCAGAAGGGCAGCTGCACAATGAGGAACTAATCAGCAGACATCAGCTGCTCTCCATGATCATAGGACAATGGCCATCAGACAACACAGCAGTGTGGCTGGAAGGAGGCAAAAGGAAAGAAGAATCCAGCTAGTCATTAGAGTCAATGCTGTCTTATCCTAATTTGAGGAAGGACATTCTTGCTATTGAGGGAATGCAGCGTAGGTTCACAAGGTTAATTCCCGGGATGGCGGGTCTGGAATTTAGAAAGATGAGTGGGGATCTTATAGAAACATTTAAAATTATTAAGGGATTGGACATGCTAGATGCAGGAAACATGTTCCCGATGTTGGAGGAGTCCAGAAGCAGGGGCCGCAGTTTAAGAATAAGGGGTAGGCCATTTAGAACTGAGATGAGGAAAAACGTTTTCACACAGAGAGTTGTGAGTCTGGAATTCTGCCTCAGAATGCAGTCGACGCTGATTCACTGGGTGCATTCAAAAGAGAGTTAGATAGAGCTCTTGGGGCTAGCGGAATCAAGGGGTATGGGGAGAAGGCAGGAATGGGGTACTGATTGTGGATGATCAGCCATGATCACATTGAATGGTGGTGCTGGCTCGAAGGGCCGAATGGCCTACTGCACCTATTGTGTATGTATCTATATAACATTTTTCTGATCTCTCCTTTCCACATCCTAAATTGGAGAGTATAGGAAGGAACTGCAGATGCTGGTTTATGCCTACTTTGAAGAAGTTTTCCTCCTCTCTCCGACGAGAGTTCTGCAACATCCTCTCTCGCTGCCCCCCCCCCTGTGATTCTTCCTGCAAGATGGGTCTCGACCCGAAATATCACCCATTCTTAA